>NW_026019400.1:0-21779 GCF_003254725.2 Canis lupus dingo | reverse complement strand
TGCCATAAGAATGCAGCTAGCTGACAGCTGGCTTCAAGACATGCTTCCCTGTGAGAGCTGGAGGACAGGCAGAACCCTCCCGCATCCTGCCTGACTGTAGGAGTAGCTAACATCCTTATGTTAGTGGCTGAGAGGTTGGGAAAAGCATGTGAGCATTGGGCCTGAACTCCGTGTATCTGAGTTGAATACAGCGATTTCCAAACGGCTTTCTCAATCAGAGTGTAGCTAGGTTCCAACTCCCATGTCCGAGTGGGTAGCAGACATCTGCCTCCCATGCATACACACTTCTGAGAGTTGAGCTTATGGCCTGTACCCACAGCCTGCCTGCGTACCCTTCGCTTCTAAAAGGCCTAGGCTCGCTGTTTGACGGAAGTGTTGGGGAGAGGTAATTGGAATCTCCGCACACAAGACGAGTGCCTCCAAGCTCAATCAGCGATTTCCTAGTAATCCTGTGGTGACTGGTGCTACATACTAAGTTCCATACGTGAGAAGGTAGTTGAACGCCTTGTCCAAAAGCATCTTTACTGAGAGTTGAGCTCACCCTCAGTCCCTCACAGTTCCACACTGCCTGCAGAGTGAGTTTCACACGTCTTCACCAGAGACGTTTGCCCAGAGGTTTCTGAGGACAAGGTAACAATGCAGACCTGAGGGTGCATCTCCAGGTGGTAGAGTGGGTAATCTGGAACCTCCTGACTCAGTACTGCTACCTCTCACACTGCCATAAGAATGCAGCTAGTTGACATAGCTTCAAGACATGCTTCCCTGTGAGAGCTGAGGACAGGGCAGAACCCCCGCATCCTGCCTGACTGTAGGAGTAGCTGCCAACATCCTTATGTTAGTGGCTGGGAGGCTGGGAAAAGCATGTGTGAGCACTGGCCTGAACTCCGTGTATTCTGAGTTGAATACAGCGGGCCTTCATCCGCCTTCAATCAGGAGGAAGCTAGGTTCCAACTCCCATGTCCGAGTGGGTAGCAGACATCTGCCTCCCATGCATACACACTTCTGAGAGTTGAGCTTATGGCCTGTACTCCCACATCCAGCCTGCTGGTACCTTTTGGCTTCAAAAGGCCTAGGCTCGCTGCTTGACGGAAGTGTTGGGAGAGGTAATGGAATCTCCGGCACACAAGACTAGTGCCTCCAAGCTCAATCCAGCGATTTCTCAGTAATTCCTGTGGTAGACTGGTGCTACATACTAAGTCTATACGTGAGAAGGTAGCTGAACGCCTGTCCAAAAGCATCTTACTTCTGAGAGTTGAGCTCACCCTCAGTCCCTCACAGTTCCACACTGCCTGCAGAGTGAGTTTCACACGCCTTCACCAGAGACGTTGCCAGAGGCTTCTGAGACGCAGGTAACAATGCAGACCTGGAGGGTATCTCCAGGTGCAGTAGAGTGGTAATCTGGAACCTCTGACTCAGAATACTGCTACCTTCTCACTGCCATAGGAATGCAGCTAGTTGACAGCTGGCTTCAAGGCACTGCCTCCTGTGAGAGCTGAGGACAGGGCAGAACCCTCCCGCATCCTGCTTGACTGTAGGAGAAGCTGCTAACATCCTAATGTTAGTGGCTGGGAGAGGTTGCGGGAAAAGCGCGGTGTGAGCACGGCCTGAACCCCAGTATCTGAGTTGAATACAGCGATTTCCAAAGTCCTTCTTCAATCAGAGTGTAGCTAGGTTCCAACTCCCATGTCCGAGTGGGTAGCAGACATCTGCCTCCCATGCATACACATTCTGAGAGTTGAGCTTATGGCCTGTAATCTACATCCAGCCGGCTGGCTACACTTCTGGCTTCCAAAAGGCCTAGGCTCGCTGCTTGACGGAAGTGCTGGGAGAGGTAACTGAATCTCCCGGCACACAAGACGAGTGCCCCAAGCTCAATCCAGCGATTTCTCCAGTAATTCCTGGGGTAGACTGGTGCTACATACTAAGTTCCATATGTGAGAAGGTAGTTGAACGCTTGTCAAAACATCTTACTTCTGAGAGTTGAGCTCACCCTCAGTCCTCACAGTTCCACACTGCCTGCAGAGTGAGTTTGCACGTCACCAGAGACGATTGCCAGAGGCTTCTGAGACGCAAGGTAACAATGCAGACCTGAGGGTATCTCCAGGTGCAGCAGAGTGGTAATCTTGGAACCTCCTGTCTCAGAATACTGCTACCTTCACACTGCCATAAGAATGCAGCTAGTTGACAGCTGGCTTCAAGGCATGCTTCCCTGTGAGAGCTGAGGACAGGGCAGAACCTCCCGCATCCTGCTTGGACTGTAGAAGGAGCTGCTACGTCCTCATGTTAGTGGCAGGGGAGAAGGTTTGGAGAAAATGCATGTGGAATCGTTGTAGCCTGAACCCACGTGTATCTGAGTTGAATAACATGAGGTTTCCAAGTCCTTCTTCATCAGAGTGGTAGGGTTCCCACTCGCATTGTACGAGTGGGTAGCAGACATTCTGCCTCCCATGCATACACACTTCTGAGAGTTGAGCTTATGGCCTGTAACCCTACCTCCTGCCTGCAGCTAACTTTCGCTTCCAAAAGGCCTAGGCTCGCTGCTTCACCGAAGTGTTGGAGAGGTAACTGGAATCTCCGGCAACAAGACTAGTGCCTCCAGCTCAATCCAGCGATTTCCCAGTAATTCCTGGGGTAGACTGGTGCTACATACTAAGTTCCATATGTGAGAAGGTAGATGAACGCCTTGTCCAAAATCATCTTACTGCTGAGAGTTGAGCTCACCCTCAGTCCCTCACAGTTCACACTGCCTGCAGGAGTGAGTTTCCCACGTCTTCACCAGAGACTTTTGCCAGAGGCCTCTGAGACGCAAGTTAACAATGCAGACCTGGAGGGTATCTCCAGGTGCAGTAGAGTGGTAATCTGGGAACCTCCTTACTCAGAATACTGCTACCTTCACACTGTCATAAGAATGCAGCTAGTTGAGAGCTGGCTTCTAGGCATGCTTCCCTGTGAGAGCTGAGGACAGGGCAGAACCCTCCCGCATCCTGCCTGACTGTAGACGTACCTGCTAACTTCCTTATGTTAGTGGCTGGGATAGGTTGTGGGAAAAGCATGTGTAAGCATTGGGCCTGAACTCCCGTGTATCTGAGTTGAATACAGCGATTTCCAAAGTCCTTCTTCAATAGGAGTGTAGCTAGGTTCCAACTCCCATGTCCGAGTGGGTAGCAGACATCTGCCTCCCATGCATACACACTTCTGAGAGTTGAGCTTATGGCCTGTAACCCTACATCTGCCTGCAGCTACCTTTCGCTTCCAAAAGCCTAGGCTCGCTGCTTTGACGGAAGTGTTGGGAGAGGTAACTGGGAATCTCCCGGCACACAAGACGAGTGCCTCCAAGCTCAATCAAGCAATTCCCAGTAATTCTGGGGTAGACTGTGCTACATACTAAGTTCCATATGTGAGAGGTAGCTGAACGCCTTGTCCAAAATCATCTTACTCTGAGAGTTGAGCTCACCCTCAGTCCCTCACAGTTCCACACTGCCTGCAGAGTGAGTTTCGCACGTCTTCACCAGAGACTTTTGCCAGAGGCTCTGAGGACGAAAGTTAACAAGCCAGACCTGGAGGGTATCTCCAGGTGCAGAAGAGTGGTAATCTGGAAACTCCTGTCTCAGAATACTGCTACCTTCACCCTGCCATAGATGCAGCTAGTTGACAGCTGGCTTCAAGGCATGCTTCCCTGTGAGAGCTAAGGACAGGGCACAACCCTCCCGCATCCTGCTTGACTGTAGAAGAGCTGCTAACGTCCTCATGTTAGTGGCTGGGAGAGGTTTGGAAAAGCATGTGTAGCATTGGGCCTGAACTCCCGTGTATCTGAGTTGAATACAGCGATTTCCAACGGTCCTTCTTCAATCAGAGTGTAGCTAGGTTCCAACTCCCATGTCCGAGTGGGTAGCAGACATCTGCCTCCCATGCATACACACTTCTGAGAGTTGAGCTTATGGCCTGTACCCACATCCAGCCTGCTGGTACCCTTCGCTTCAAAAAGGCCTAGGCTCGCTGTTTGACGGAAGTGTTGGGAGAGGTAATTGGAATCTCCCGGCACACAAGACTAGTGCCTCCAAGCTCAATCCAGCGATTTCCTAGTAATTCCTGTGGTAGACTGGTGCTACATACTAAGTTCCATATGTGAGAAGGTAGCTGAACGCCTTGTCCAAAAGCATCTTACTTCTGAGAGTTGAGCTCACCCTCAGTCCCTCACAGTTCCACACTGCCTGCAGAGTGAGTTTCGCACGTCTTCACCAGAGACGTTTGCCAGAGGCTTGAGACGCAAGTTAACAATGCAGACCTGGAGGGTATCTCCAGGTGCAGTAGAGTGGTAATCTTGGAACCTCCTGACTCAGAATACTGCTACCTTCACACTGCCATAAGAATGCAGCTAGTTGACAGCTGGCTTCAAGGCATGCTTCCCTGTGAGAGCTGAGGACAGGGCAGAACCCTCCCGCATCCTGCCTGACTGTAGAGTAGCTGCTAACATCCTAATGTTAGTGGCTGGGAGAGGTTGTGGAGAAAAGCATGTGAAGCATGGGCCTGAACTCCCGTGTATCTGAGTTGAATACAGCGATTTCCAAAGTCCTTCTTCAATCAGAGTGTAGCTAGGTTCCAACTCCCATGTCCGAGTGGGTAGCAGACATCTGCCTCCCATGCATACACACTTCTGAGAGTTGAGCTTATGGCCTGTACCTCCACATCCTGCCTGCTGCTACCTTCGCTTCCAAAAGGCCTAGGCTCGCTGCTTGACCGGAAGTGTTGGGAGAGGTAACTGGAATCTCCCGGCACACAAGACTAGTGCCTCCAAGCTCAATCCAGCGATTTCCCAGTAATTCCTGTGGTAGACTGGTGCTACATACTAAGTTCCATATGTGAGAAGGTAGCTGAACGCCTTGTCCAAAAGCATCTTACTTCTGAGAGTTGAGCTCACCCTCAGTCCCTCACAGTTCCACACTGCCTGCAGAGTGAGTTTCGCACGTCTTCACCAGAGACGTTTGCCAGAGGCTTCTGAGACGCAAGTTAACAATGCAGACCTGGAGGGTATCTCCAGGTGCAGTAGAGTGGTAATCTTGGAACCTCCTGACTCAGAATACTGCTACCTTCACTGCCATAAGAATGCAGCTAGTTGACAGCTGGCTTCAAGGCATGCTTCCCTGTGAGAGCTGAGGACAGGGCAGAACCCTCCCGCATCCTGCCTGACTGTAGAGTAGCTGCTAACATCCTTATGTTAGTGGCTGGGAGAGGTTGGGGAAAAGCATGTGTGAGCACTGGGCCTGAACTCCCGTGTATCTGAGTTGAATACAGCGATTTCCAACGGCTTTCTTCAATCAGAGTGTAGCTAGGTTCAACTCCCATGTCCGAGTGGGTAGCAGACATCTGCCTCCCATGCATACACACTTCTGAGAGTTGAGCTTATGGCCTGTACTCCACATCCAGCCTGCTGGTACCTTCGCTTCTAAAAGGCCTAGGCTCGCTGCTTGACGAAGTGTTGGGAGAGGTAATTGGAATCTCCCGGCACACAAGACTAGTGCCTCCAAGCTCAATCCAGCGATTTCCAGTAATTCCTGTGGTAGACTGGTGCTACATACTAAGTTCCATATGTGAGAAGGTAGCTGAACGCCTTGTCCAAAATCATCTTACTTCTGAGAGTTGAGCTCACCCTCAGTCCCTCACAGTTCCACACTGCCTGCAGAGTGAGTTTCGCACGTCTTCACCAGAGACGTTTGCCAGAGGCTTGAGTACGCAAGTTAACAATGCAGACCTGGAGGGTATCTCCAGGTGCAGTAGAGTGGT
This sequence comes from Canis lupus dingo, assembly GCF_003254725.2. Lineage (NCBI taxonomy): Eukaryota > Metazoa > Chordata > Mammalia > Carnivora > Canidae > Canis > Canis lupus. Next base: position 15,998 of record NW_026019400.1, on the reverse strand, counting down.
AATCTGGAACCTCCTGACTCAGAATACTGCTACCTTCTCACTGCCATAAGAATGCAGCTAGTTGACAGCTGGCTTCAAGGCATGCTTCCCTGTGAGAGCTGAGGACAGGGCAGAACCCTCCCGCATCCTGCCTGACTGTAGGAGTAGCTGCTAACATCCTAATGTTAGTGGCTGGGAGAGGTTGGAAAAGCATGTGTGAGCACTGGGCCTGAACTCCCGTGTATCTGAGTTGAATACAGCGATTTCCAACGGCCTTCTTCAATCAGAGTGTAGCTAGGTTCCACTCCCATGTCCGAGTGGGTAGCAGACATCTGCCTCCCATGCATACACACTTCTGAGAGTTGAGCTTATGGCCTGTACCCACATCCAGCCTGCTGGTACCTTCGCTTAAAAGGCCTAGGCTCGCTGTTTGACGGAAGTGAGGTAATTGGAATCTCCCGGCACACAAGACTAGTGCCTCCAAGCTCATTCCAGCGATTTCCTAGTAATTCCTGTGGTAGACTGGTGCTACATACTAAGTTCCATACGTGAGAAGGTAGCTGAACGCCTTGTCCAAAAGCATCTTACTTCTGAGAGTTGAGCTCACCCTCAGTCCCTCACAGTTCCACACTGCCTGCAGAGTGAGTTTCGCACGTCTTCACCAGAGACGTTTGCCAGAGGCTTCTGAGACGCAAGTTAACAATGCAGACCTGGAGGGTATCTCCAGGTGCAGTAGAGTGGTAATCTTGGAACCTCCTGACTCAGAATACTGCTACCTTCTCACTGCCATAGGAATGCAGCTAGTTGACAGCTGGCTTCAAGACATGCTTCCCTGTGAGAGCTGAGGACAGGGCAGAACCCTCCCGCATCCTGCCTGACTGTAGAGTAGCTGCTAACATCCTAATGTTAGTGGCTGGGAGAGGTTGCGGGAAAAGCATGTGTGAGCACTGGGCCTGAACTCCCGTGTATCTGAGTTGAATACAGCGATTTCCAACGGCCTTCTTCAATCAGAGTGTAGCTAGGTTCCAACTCCCATGTCCGAGTGGGTAGCAGACATCTGCCTCCCATGCATACACACTTCTGAGAGTTGAGCTTATGGCCTGTACCTCCACATCCAGCCTGCTGGTACCCTTCGCTTCTAAAAGGCCTAGGCTCGCTGTTTGACGGAAGTGTTGGGAGAGGTAATTGGAATCTCCCGGCACACAAGACTAGTGCCTCCAAGCTCAATCCAGCGATTTCCCAGTAATTCCTGTGGTAGACTGGTGCTACATACTAAGTTCCATATGTGAGAAGGTAGCTGAACGCCTTGTCCAAAAGCATCTTACTTCTGAGAGTTGAGCTCACCCTCAGTCCCTCACAGTTCCACACTGCCTGCAGAGTGAGTTTCGCACGTCTTCACCAGAGACGTTTGCCAGAGGCTTCTGAGACGCAAGTTAACAATGCAGACCTGGAGGGTATCTCCAGGTGCAGTAGAGTGGTAATCTTGGAACCTCCTGACTCAGAATACTGCTACCTTCTCACTGCCATAAGAATGCAGCTAGTTGACAGCTGGCTTCAAGACATGCTTCCCTGTGAGAGCTGAGGACAGGGCAGAACCCTCCCGCATCCTGCCTGACTGTAGGAGTAGCTGCTAACATCCTAATGTTAGTGGCTGGGAGAGGTTGTGGGAAAAGCATGTGTGAGCACTGGGCCTGAACTCCCGTGTATCTGAGTTGAATACAGCGATTTCCAACCTTCTTCAATCAGAGTGTAGCTAGGTTCCAACTCCCATGTCCGAGTGGGTAGCAGACATCTGCCTCCCATGCATACACACTTCTGAGAGTTGAGCTTATGGCCTGTACCTCCACATCCAGCCTGCTGGTACCCTTCGCTTCTAAAAGGCCTAGGCTCGCTGTTTGACGGAAGTGTTGGGAGAGGTAATTGGAATCTCCCGGCACACAAGACTAGTGCCTCCAAGCTCAATCCAGCGATTTCCTAGTAATTCCTGTGGTAGACTGGTGCTACATACTAAGTTCCATATGTGAGAAGGTAGCTGAACGCCTTGTCCAAAAGCATCTTACTTCTGAGAGTTGAGCTCACCCTCAGTCCCTCACAGTTCCACACTGCCTGCAGAGTGAGTTTCGCACGTCTTCACCAGAGACGTTTGCCAGAGGCTTCTGAGACGCAAGTTAACAATGCAGACCTGGAGGGTATCTCCAGGTGCAGTAGAGTGGTAATCTTGGAACCTCCTGACTCAGAATACTGCTACCTTCTCACTGCCATAAGAATGCAGCTAGTTGACAGCTGGCTTCAAGGCATGCTTCCCTGTGAGAGCTGAGGACAGGGCAGAACCCTCCCGCATCCTGCCTGACTGTAGGAGTAGCTGCTAACATCCTAATGTTAGTGGCTGGGAGAGGTTGCGGGAAAAGCATGTGTGAGCACTGGGCCTGAACTCCCGTGTATCTGAGTTGAATACAGCGATTTCCAACGGCCTTCTTCAATCAGAGTGTAGCTAGGTTCCAACTCCCATGTCCGAGTGGGTAGCAGACATCTGCCTCCCATGCATACACACTTCTGAGAGTTGAGCTTATGGCCTGTACCTCCACATCCAGCCTGCTGGTACCCTTCGCTTCTAAAAGGCCTAGGCTCGCTGTTTGACGGAAGTGTTGGGAGAGGTAATTGGAATCTCCCGGCACACAAGACTAGTGCCTCCAAGCTCAATCCAGCGATTTCCCAGTAATTCCTGTGGTAGACTGGTGCTACATACTAAGTTCCATACGTGAGAAGGTAGCTGAACGCCTTGTCCAAAAGCATCTTACTTCTGAGAGTTGAGCTCACCCTCAGTCCCTCACAGTTCCACACTGCCTGCAGAGTGAGTTTCGCACGTCTTCACCAGAGACGTTTGCCAGAGGCTTCTGAGACGCAAGTTAACAATGCAGACCTGGAGGGTATCTCCAGGTGCAGTAGAGTGGTAATCTTGGAACCTCCTGACTCAGAATACTGCTACCTTCTCACTGCCATAAGAATGCAGCTAGTTGACAGCTGGCTTCAAGACATGCTTCCCTGTGAGAGCTGAGGACAGGGCAGAACCCTCCCGCATCCTGCCTGACTGTAGGAGTAGCTGCTAACATCCTAATGTTAGTGGCTGGGAGAGGTTGCGGGAAAAGCATGTGTGAGCACTGGGCCTGAACTCCCGTGTATCTGAGTTGAATACAGCGATTTCCAACGGCCTTCTTCAATCAGAGTGTAGCTAGGTTCCAACTCCCATGTCCGAGTGGGTAGCAGACATCTGCCTCCCATGCATACACACTTCTGAGAGTTGAGCTTATGGCCTGTACCTCCACATCCAGCCTGCTGGTACCCTTCGCTTCTAAAAGGCCTAGGCTCGCTGTTTGACGGAAGTGTTGGGAGAGGTAATTGGAATCTCCCGGCACACAAGACTAGTGCCTCCAAGCTCAATCCAGCGATTTCCTAGTAATTCCTGTGGTAGACTGGTGCTACATACTAAGTTCCATACGTGAGAGGTAGCTGAACGCCTTGTCCAAAAGCATCTTACTTCTGAGAGTTGAGCTCACCCTCAGTCCCTCACAGTTCCACACTGCCTGCAGAGTGAGTTTCGCACGTCTTCACCAGAGACGTTTGCCAGAGGCTTCTGAGACGCAAGTTAACAATGCAGACCTGGAGGGTATCTCCAGGTGCAGTAGAGTGGTAATCTTGGAACCTCCTGACTCAGAATACTGCTACCTTCTCACTGCCATAGGAATGCAGCTAGTTGACAGCTGGCTTCAAGACATGCTTCCCTGTGAGAGCTGAGGACAGGGCAGAACCCTCCCGCATCCTGCCTGACTGTAGGAGTAGCTGCTAACATCCTAATGTTAGTGGCTGGGAGAGGTTGCGGGAAAAGCATGTGTGAGCACTGGGCCTGAACTCCCGTGTATCTGAGTTGAATACAGCGATTTCCAACGGCCTTCTTCAATCAGAGTGTAGCTAGGTTCCAACTCCCATGTCCGAGTGGGTAGCAGACATCTGCCTCCCATGCATACACACTTCTGAGAGTTGAGCTTATGGCCTGTACCTCCACATCCAGCCTGCTGGTACCCTTCGCTTCTAAAAGGCCTAGGCTCGCTGTTTGACGGAAGTGTTGGGAGAGGTAATTGGAATCTCCCGGCACACAAGACTAGTGCCTCCAAGCTCAATCCAGCGATTTCCCAGTAATTCCTGTGGTAGACTGGTGCTACATACTAAGTTCCATATGTGAGAAGGTAGCTGAACGCCTTGTCCAAAAGCATCTTACTTCTGAGAGTTGAGCTCACCCTCAGTCCCTCACAGTTCCACACTGCCTGCAGAGTGAGTTTCGCACGTCTTCACCAGAGACGTTTGCCAGAGGCTTCTGAGACGCAAGTTAACAATGCAGACCTGGAGGGTATCTCCAGGTGCAGTAGAGTGGTAATCTTGGAACCTCCTGACTCAGAATACTGCTACCTTCTCACTGCCATAGGAATGCAGCTAGTTGACAGCTGGCTTCAAGACATGCTTCCCTGTGAGAGCTGAGGACAGGGCAGAACCCTCCCGCATCCTGCCTGACTGTAGGAGTAGCTGCTAACATCCTAATGTTAGTGGCTGGGAGAGGTTGCGGGAAAAGCATGTGTGAGCACTGGGCCTGAACTCCCGTGTATCTGAGTTGAATACAGCGATTTCCAACGGCCTTCTTCAATCAGAGTGTAGCTAGGTTCCAACTCCCATGTCCGAGTGGGTAGCAGACATCTGCCTCCCATGCATACACACTTCTGAGAGTTGAGCTTATGGCCTGTACCTCCACATCCAGCCTGCTGGTACCCTTCGCTTCTAAAAGGCCTAGGCTCGCTGTTTGACGGAAGTGTTGGGAGAGGTAATTGGAATCTCCCGGCACACAAGACTAGTGCCTCCAAGCTCAATCAGCGATTTCCTAGTAATTCCTGTGGTAGACTGGTGCTACATACTAAGTTCCATACGTGAGAAGGTAGCTGAACGCCTTGTCCAAAAGCATCTTACTTCTGAGAGTTGAGCTCACCCTCAGTCCCTCACAGTTCCACACTGCCTGCAGAGTGAGTTTCGCACGTCTTCACCAGAGACGTTTGCCAGAGGCTTCTGAGACGCAAGTTAACAATGCAGACCTGGAGGGTATCTCCAGGTGCAGTAGAGTGGTAATCTTGGAACCTCCTGACTCAGAATACTGCTACCTTCTCACTGCCATAGGAATGCAGCTAGTTGACAGCTGGCTTCAAGACATGCTTCCCTGTGAGAGCTGAGGACAGGGCAGAACCCTCCCGCATCCTGCCTGACTGTAGGAGTAGCTGCTAACATCCTAATGTTAGTGGCTGGGAGAGGTTGCGGGAAAAGCATGTGTGAGCACTGGGCCTGAACTCCCGTGTATCTGAGTTGAATACAGCGATTTCCAACGGCCTTCTTCAATCAGAGTGTAGCTAGGTTCCAACTCCCATGTCCGAGTGGGTAGCAGACATCTGCCTCCCATGCATACACACTTCTGAGAGTTGAGCTTATGGCCTGTACCTCCACATCCAGCCTGCTGGTACCCTTGGCTTCTAAAAGGCCTAGGCTCGCTGTTTGACGGAAGTGTTGGGAGAGGTAATTGGAATCTCCCGGCACACAAGACTAGTGCCTCCAAGCTCAATCCAGCGATTTCCCAGTAATTCCTGTGGTAGACTGGTGCTACATACTAAGTTCCATATGTGAGAAGGTAGCTGAACGCCTTGTCCAAAAGCATCTTACTTCTGAGAGTTGAGCTCACCCTCAGTCCCTCACAGTTCCACACTGCCTGCAGAGTGAGTTTCGCACGTCTTCACCAGAGACGTTTGCCAGAGGCTTCTGAGACGCAAGTTAACAATGCAGACCTGGAGGGTATCTCCAGGTGCAGTAGAGTGGTAATCTTGGAACCTCCTGACTCAGAATACTGCTACCTTCTCACTGCCATAGGAATGCAGCTAGTTGACAGCTGGCTTCAAGACATGCTTCCCTGTGAGAGCTGAGGACAGGGCAGAACCCTCCCGCATCCTGCCTGACTGTAGGAGTAGCTGCTAACATCCTAATGTTAGTGGCTGGGAGAGGTTGCGGGAAAAGCATGTGTGAGCACTGGGCCTGAACTCCCGTGTATCTGAGTTGAATACAGCGATTTCCAACGGCCTTCTTCAATCAGAGTGTAGCTAGGTTCCAACTCCCATGTCCGAGTGGGTAGCAGACATCTGCCTCCCATGCATACACACTTCTGAGAGTTGAGCTTATGGCCTGTACCTCCACATCCAGCCTGCTGGTACCCTTGGCTTCTAAAAGGCCTAGGCTCGCTGTTTGACGGAAGTGTTGGGAGAGGTAATTGGAATCTCCCGGCACACAAGACTAGTGCCTCCAAGCTCAATTCAGCGATTTCCTAGTAATTCCTGTGGTAGACTGGTGCTACATACTAAGTTCCATATGTGAGAAGGTAGCTGAACGCCTTGTCCAAAAGCATCTTACTTCTGAGAGTTGAGCTCACCCTCAGTCCCTCACAGTTCCACACTGCCTGCAGAGTGAGTTTCGCACGTCTTCACCAGAGACGTTTGCCAGAGGCTTCTGAGACGCAAGTTAACAATGCAGACCTGGAGGGTATCTCCAGGTGCAGTAGAGTGGTAATCTTGGAACCTCCTGACTCAGAATACTGCTACCTTCTCACTGCCATAGGAATGCAGCTAGTTGACAGCTGGCTTCAAGACATGCTTCCCTGTGAGAGCTGAGGACAGGGCAGAACCCTCCCGCATCCTGCCTGACTGTAGGAGTAGCTGCTAACATCCTAATGTTAGTGGCTGGGAGAGGTTGCGGGAAAAGCATGTGTGAGCACTGGGCCTGAACTCCCGTGTATCTGAGTTGAATACAGCGATTTCCAACGGCCTTCTTCAATCAGAGTGTAGCTAGGTTCCAACTCCCATGTCCGAGTGGGTAGCAGACATCTGCCTCCCATGCATACACACTTCTGAGAGTTGAGCTTATGGCCTGTACCTCCACATCCAGCCTGCTGGTACCCTTGGCTTCTAAAAGGCCTAGGCTCGCTGTTTGACGGAAGTGTTGGGAGAGGTAATTGGAATCTCCCGGCACACAAGACTAGTGCCTCCAAGCTCAATTCAGCGATTTCCCAGTAATTCCTGTGGTAGACTGGTGCTACATACTAAGTTCCATATGTGAGAAGGTAGCTGAACGCCTTGTCCAAAAGCATCTTACTTCTGAGAGTTGAGCTCACCCTCAGTCCCTCACAGTTCCACACTGCCTGCAGAGTGAGTTTCGCACGTCTTCACCAGAGACGTTTGCCAGAGGCTTCTGAGACGCAAGTTAACAATGCAGACCTGGAGGGTATCTCCAGGTGCAGTAGAGTGGTAATCTTGGAACCTCCTGACTCAGAATACTGCTACCTTCTCACTGCCATAGGAATGCAGCTAGTTGACAGCTGGCTTCAAGACATGCTTCCCTGTGAGAGCTGAGGACAGGGCAGAACCCTCCCGCATCCTGCCTGACTGTAGGAGTAGCTGCTAACATCCTAATGTTAGTGGCTGGGAGAGGTTGCGGGAAAAGCATGTGTGAGCACTGGGCCTGAACTCCCGTGTATCTGAGTTGAATACAGCGATTTCCAACGGCCTTCTTCAATCAGAGTGTAGCTAGGTTCCAACTCCCATGTCCGAGTGGGTAGCAGACATCTGCCTCCCATGCATACACACTTCTGAGAGTTGAGCTTATGGCCTGTACCTCCACATCCAGCCTGCTGGTACCCTTGGCTTCTAAAAGGCCTAGGCTCGCTGTTTGACGGAAGTGTTGGGAGAGGTAATTGGAATCTCCCGGCACACAAGACTAGTGCCTCCAAGCTCAATCCAGCGATTTCCCAGTAATTCCTGTGGTAGACTGGTGCTACATACTAAGTTCCATATGTGAGAAGGTAGCTGAACGCCTTGTCCAAAAGCATCTTACTTCTGAGAGTTGAGCTCACCCTCAGTCCCTCACAGTTCCACACTGCCTGCAGAGTGAGTTTCGCACGTCTTCACCAGAGACGTTTGCCAGAGGCTTCTGAGACGCAAGTTAACAATGCAGACCTGGAGGGTATCTCCAGGTGCAGTAGAGTGGTAATCTTGGAACCTCCTGACTCAGAATACTGCTACCTTCTCACTGCCATAGGAATGCAGCTAGTTGACAGCTGGCTTCAAGACATGCTTCCCTGTGAGAGCTGAGGACAGGGCAGAACCCTCCCGCATCCTGCCTGACTGTAGGAGTAGCTGCTAACATCCTAATGTTAGTGGCTGGGAGAGGTTGCGGGAAAAGCATGTGTGAGCACTGGGCCTGAACTCCCGTGTATCTGAGTTGAATACAGCGATTTCCAACGGCCTTCTTCAATCAGAGTGTAGCTAGGTTCCAACTCCCATGTCCGAGTGGGTAGCAGACATCTGCCTCCCATGCATACACACTTCTGAGAGTTGAGCTTATGGCCTGTACCTCCACATCCAGCCTGCTGGTACCCTTGGCTTCTAAAAGGCCTAGGCTCGCTGTTTGACGGAAGTGTTGGGAGAGGTAATTGGAATCTCCCGGCACACAAGACTAGTGCCTCCAAGCTCAATCAGCGATTTCCTAGTAATTCCTGTGGTAGACTGGTGCTACATACTAAGTTCCATATGTGAGAAGGTAGCTGAACGCCTTGTCCAAAAGCATCTTACTTCTGAGAGTTGAGCTCACCCTCAGTCCCTCACAGTTCCACACTGCCTGCAGAGTGAGTTTCGCACGTCTTCACCAGAGACGTTTGCCAGAGGCTTCTGAGACGCAAGTTAACAATGCAGACCTGGAGGGTATCTCCAGGTGCAGTAGAGTGGTAATCTTGGAACCTCCTGACTCAGAATACTGCTACCTTCTCACTGCCATAGGAATGCAGCTAGTTGACAGCTGGCTTCAAGACATGCTTCCCTGTGAGAGCTGAGGACAGGGCAGAACCCTCCCGCATCCTGCCTGACTGTAGGAGTAGCTGCTAACATCCTAATGTTAGTGGCTGGGAGAGGTTGCGGGAAAAGCATGTGTGAGCACTGGGCCTGAACTCCCGTGTATCTGAGTTGAATACAGCGATTTCCAACGGCCTTCTTCAATCAGAGTGTAGCTAGGTTCCAACTCCCATGTCCGAGTGGGTAGCAGACATCTGCCTCCCATGCATACACACTTCTGAGAGTTGAGCTTATGGCCTGTACCTCCACATCCAGCCTGCTGGTACCCTTGGCTTCTAAAAGGCCTAGGCTCGCTGTTTGACGGAAGTGTTGGGAGAGGTAATTGGAATCTCCCGGCACACAAGACTAGTGCCTCCAAGCTCAATTCAGCGATTTCCCAGTAATTCCTGTGGTAGACTGGTGCTACATACTAAGTTCCATATGTGAGAAGGTAGCTGAACGCCTTGTCCAAAAGCATCTTACTTCTGAGAGTTGAGCTCACCCTCAGTCCCTCACAGTTCCACACTGCCTGCAGAGTGAGTTTCGCACGTCTTCACCAGAGACGTTTGCCAGAGGCTTCTGAGACGCAAGTTAACAATGCAGACCTGGAGGGTATCTCCAGGTGCAGTAGAGTGGTAATCTTGGAACCTCCTGACTCAGAATACTGCTACCTTCTCACTGCCATAGGAATGCAGCTAGTTGACAGCTGGCTTCAAGACATGCTTCCCTGTGAGAGCTGAGGACAGGGCAGAACCCTCCCGCATCCTGCCTGACTGTAGGAGTAGCTGCTAACATCCTAATGTTAGTGGCTGGGAGAGGTTGCGGGAAAAGCATGTGTGAGCACTGGGCCTGAACTCCCGTGTATCTGAGTTGAATACAGCGATTTCCAACGGCCTTCTTCAATCAGAGTGTAGCTAGGTTCCAACTCCCATGTCCGAGTGGGTAGCAGACATCTGCCTCCCATGCATACACACTTCTGAGAGTTGAGCTTATGGCCTGTACCTCCACATCCAGCCTGCTGGTACCCTTGGCTTCTAAAAGGCCTAGGCTCGCTGTTTGACGGAAGTGTTGGGAGAGGTAATTGGAATCTCCCGGCACACAAGACTAGTGCCTCCAAGCTCAATTCAGCGATTTCCCAGTAATTCCTGTGGTAGACTGGTGCTACATACTAAGTTCCATATGTGAGAAGGTAGCTGAACGCCTTGTCCAAAAGCATCTTACTTCTGAGAGTTGAGCTCACCCTCAGTCCCTCACAGTTCCACACTGCCTGCAGAGTGAGTTTCGCACGTCTTCACCAGAGACGTTTGCCAGAGGCTTCTGAGACGCAAGTTAACAATGCAGACCTGGAGGGTATCTCCAGGTGCAGTAGAGTGGTAATCTTGGAACCTCCTGACTCAGAATACTGCTACCTTCTCACTGCCATAGGAATGCAGCTAGTTGACAGCTGGCTTCAAGACATGCTTCCCTGTGAGAGCTGAGGACAGGGCAGAACCCTCCCGCATCCTGCCTGACTGTAGGAGTAGCTGCTAACATCCTAATGTTAGTGGCTGGGAGAGGTTGCGGGAAAAGCATGTGTGAGCACTGGGCCTGAACTCCCGTGTATCTGAGTTGAATACAGCGATTTCCAACGGCCTTCTTCAATCAGAGTGTAGCTAGGTTCCAACTCCCATGTCCGAGTGGGTAGCAGACATCTGCCTCCCATGCATACACACTTCTGAGAGTTGAGCTTATGGCCTGTACCTCCACATCCAGCCTGCTGGTACCCTTGGCTTCTAAAAGGCCTAGGCTCGCTGTTTGACGGAAGTGTTGGGAGAGGTAATTGGAATCTCCCGGCACACAAGACTAGTGCCTCCAAGCTCAATCAGCGATTTCCCAGTAATTCCTGTGGTAGACTGGTGCTACATACTAAGTTCCATACGTGAGAAGGTAGCTGAACGCCTTGTCCAAAAGCATCTTACTTCTGAGAGTTGAGCTCACCCTCAGTCCCTCACAGTTCCACACTGCCTGCAGAGTGAGTTTCGCACGTCTTCACCAGAGACGTTTGCCAGAGGCTTCTGAGACGCAAGTTAACAATGCAGACCTGGAGGGTATCTCCAGGTGCAGTAGAGTGGTAATCTTGGAACCTCCTGACTCAGAATACTGCTACCTTCACACTGCCATAGGAATGCAGCTAGTTGACAGCTGGCTTCAAGACATGCTTCCCTGTGAGAGCTGAGGACAGGGCAGAACCCTCCCGCATCCTGCCTGACTGTAGGAGTAGCTGCTAACATCCTAATGTTAGTGGCTGGGAGAGGTTGTGGGAAAAGCATGTGTGAGCACTGGGCCTGAACTCCCGTGTATCTGAGTTGAATACAGCGATTTCCAACGGCCTTCTTCAATCAGAGTGTAGCTAGGTTCCAACTCCCATGTCCGAGTGGGTAGCAGACATCTGCCTCCCATGCATACACACTTCTGAGAGTTGAGCTTATGGCCTGTACCTCCACATCCAGCCTGCTGGTACCTTGGTTGGTGGGGGGTTGGAGGGTGGTGGGTGTGGGGTGGGGTGTGGGTGCTTTCTGGGTGGGGGGGGGTGGGGGGTGGTTGTCTGGGCTTTTGGGGTGTGGGGGAGTGGTCAGTTGGGGTTGCCTGGGGAGTGTGTTTGCTTGAGGTTTGGGTCTTTGTGGAGGGTGGCTTGTTGGGGGGGGGGGTTTGGTGCTTTGGGGCTTTGGGTGGGGGTGGGTTGGTGGTCCTGTGAGAGTGGGGGGGCAGGGCCCCCCCCCCCCCCGCACCCCCTCCTGTTTTTTTTTGTTTTTTTTTCCGCATTTTTTTTTGAATACTTTTTTCAAAAGTTTTTTTTTCATCAGAGTGTAGCCCTTTCCCACTCGCATGTCCGAGTGGGTAGCGGACATCTTTCCCTCATTGACACAACTTCTTTTTTTTTTGGCCTTGTAACCCCCCCCCCCTACCCGCTTCCTAAAAGGCCTAGGCTCGCTGCTTCACCGAAGTGTTGGGAGAGGTAACTGGAATCTCCCGGCACACAAGACTAGTGCCTCCAAGCTCAATCCAGCGATTTCCCAGTAATTCCTGGGGTAGACTGGTGCTACATACTAAGTTCCATATGTGAGAAGGTAGCTGAACGCCTTGTCCAAAATCATCTTACTTCTGAGAGTTGAGCTCACCCTCAGTCCCTCACAGTTCCACACTGCCTGCAGAGTGAGTTTCGCACGTCTTCACCAGAGACTTTTGCCAGAGGCTTCTGAGACGCAAGTTAACAATGCAGACCTGGAGGGTATCTCCAGGTGCAGTAGAGTGGTAATCTGGGAACCTCCTGACTCAGAATACTGCTACCTTCTCACTGCCATAAGAATGCAGCTAGTGACAGCTGGATTCAAGACATGCTTCCCTGTGAGAGTGAGGACTGGGCAGAACCCTCCCGCCTCCTGCCTGACTGTAGGAGTAGCTGCTAACATCCTAATGTTAGTGGCTGGGAGAGGTTGCGGGAAAAGCATGTGTGAGCACTGGGCCTGAACTCCCGTGTATCTGAGTTGAATACAGCGATTTCCAACGGCTTTCCTCAACCAGAGTGTAGCTAGGTTCCAAATCCCATGTACGAGCGGGTAGCAGACATCTGCCTCCCATGCATACACACTTCTGAGAGTTGAGCTTATGGCCTGTACCTCCACATCCAGCCTGCTGGTACCCTTGGCTTCTAAAGGCCTAGGCTCGCTGTTTGACGGAAGTGCTGGAGAGAGGTAATTGGAATCTCCCGGCACACAAGACGAGTGCCTCCAAGCTCAATTCACGATTTCCCAGTAATTCTTGTGGTAGACAGGTGCTACATACTAAGTCCATATGTGAGAGGTAGCTGAACGCCTTGTCCAAAAGCATCTTACTTCTGAGAGTTGAGCTCAGCCTCAGTCCCTCACAGTTCCACACTGCCTGCAGAGTGAGTTTCACACGTCTTCACCAGAGACGATTGCCAGAGGCTTCTGAGTACAAGTTAACATGCAGACCTGGAGGGTTATCTCCAGTGCAGTAGAGTGGTAATCTTGGAACCTCCTGACTCAGAGTACTGCTACCTTCTCACTGCCATAGGAATGCAGCTAGTTGACAGCTGGCTTCAAGACATGCTTCCCTGTGAGAGCTGAGGACAGGGCAGAACCCTCCCGCATCCTGCCTGACTGTAGGAGTAGCTGCTAACATCCTAATGTTAGTGGCTGGGAGAGGTTGCGGGAAAAGCATGTGTGAGCACTGGGCCTGAACTCCCGTGTATCTGAGTTGAATACAGCGATTTCCAACGGCTTTCCTCAACCAGAGTGTAGCTAGGTTCCAAATCCCATGTCCGAGCGGGTAGCAGACATCTGCCTCCCATGCATACACACTTCTGAGAGTTGAGCTTATGGCCTGTACCTCCACATCCAGCCTGCTGGTACCCTTGGCTTCTAAAGGCCTAGGCTCGCTGTTTGACGGAAGTGCTGGGAGAGGTAATTGGAATCACCCGGCACACAAGACTAGTGCCTCCAAGCTCAGTTCAGCGATTTCCTAGTAATTCCTGTGGTAGACTGGTGCTACATACTAAGTTCCATACGTGAGAGGGTAGCTGAACGCCTTGTCCAAAACCATCTTACTTCTGAGAGTTGAGCTCACCCTCAGTCCCTCACAGTTCCACACTGCCTGCAGAGTGAGTTTCACACGTCTTCAGCAGAGACGATTGCCAGAGGCTTCTGAGTACAAGTTAACAATGCAGACCTGGAGGGTATCTCCAGGTGCAGTAGAGTGGTAATCTTGGAACCTCCTGACTCAGAATACTGCTACCTCTCACTGCCATAGGAATGCAGCTAGTTGACAGCTGGCTTCAAGACATGCTTCCCTGTGAGAGCTGAGGACAGGGCAGAACCCTCCCGCATGCTGCCTGACTGTAGGAGTAGCTGCTAACATCCTTATGTTAGTGGCTGGGAGAGGTTGCGGGAAAGCATGTGTGAGCACTGGCCTGAACTCCCGTGTATCTGAGTTGAATACAGCGATTTCCAACGGCTTTCCATCACAGAGTGTAGCTAGGTTCCAAATCCCATGTCCGAGTGGGTAGCAGACATCTGCCTCCCATGCATACACACTTCTGAGAGTTGAGCTTATGGCCTGTACCTCCACATCCAGCCTGCTGGTACCCTTGGCTCTAAAAGGCCTAGGCTCGCTGTTTGACGGAAGTGCTGGGAGAGGTAATTGGAATCACCCGGCACACAAGACTAGTGCCTCCAAGCTCAGTTCAGCGATTTCCTATAATTCTGTGGTAGACTGGTGCTACATACTAAGTTCCATACGTGAGAGGGTAGCTGACGCCTTGTCCAAAACCAATCTTACTTCTGAGAGTTGAGCTCAGCCTCAGTCCCTCACAGTTCCACACTGCCTGCAGAGTGAGTTCGCAGGTCTTCAGCAGAGACGTTTGCCAGAGGCTTCTGAGACGCAGGGTAACAATGCAGACCTGGAGGGTATCCCCAGGTGCAGTCGACTGGTAATCTGGAACCTCCTGACTCAGAATACTGCTACCTTCTCACTGCCATAGGAATGCAGCTAGTTGAGCTAGCTGGCTCAAGACATGCTTCCCTTTGAGAAGCTGATGACAGGGGCAGAACCCTCCCGCATGCTCCCTGACTGTAGGAGTAGCTGCTAACATCCTAATGTTAGTGGCTGGGAGAGGTTGCGGGAAAAGCATGTGTGAGCACTGGGCCTGAACTCCCGTGTATCTGAGTTGAATACAGCGATTTCCAACCGGGTTTCCTCAACCAGAGTGTAGCTAGGTTCCAAATCCCATGTACGAGCGGGTAGCAGACATCTGCCTCCCATGCATACACACTTCTGAGAGTTGAGCTTATGGCCTGTACCTCCACATCCAGCCTGCTGGTACCCTTGGCTTCTAAAAGGCCTAGGCTCGCTGTTTGACGGAAGTGCTGGGAGAGGTAATTGGAATCTCCCGGCACAAAGACGAGTGCCTCCAAGCTCAATTCACGATTTCCCAGTAATTCTTGTGGTAGACAGGTGCTACATACTAAGTTCCATAGGTGAGAAGGTAGCTGAACGCCTTGTCCAAAAGCATCTTACTTCTGAGTGAGCTCACCTCAGTCCCTCAAGTCCACACTGCCTGCAGCGTGAGTTTCACACGTCTTCACCAGAGACGATTGCCAGAGGCTTCTGGTACAAGTAACAATGCAGACCTGGAGGGTATCTTCAGGTGCAGTAGAGTGGTAATCTTGGACCTCCTGCCTCAGAGACTGCTACCTTCTCACTGCCCTAGAATGCAGCTAGTTGGACAGCTGGCTTCAAGACATGCTTTCCCTAGTGAGAGCTGAGGGACAGGGCAGAACCATCCCGCATCCTGCCTGACTGTAGGAGTAGCTTGCTAACATCCTTATGTTAGTGGCTGGGAGAGGTTGCGGGAAAAGCATGTGTGAGGCACTGGGCCTGAACTCCCGTGTATCTGAGTTGAATACAGCGATTTCCAAAGTCCTTCTTCATCAGAGTGTAGCTAGGTTCCAACTCCATGTCCGAGTGGGTAGCAGACATCTGCCTCCCATGCATACCCACTTCTGAGAGTTGAGCTTATGGCCTGTAACCCCCTCCTGCCTGCAGCTACCTTTCGCTTCAAAAGGGCCTAGGCTCGCTGTTTGACCGAAGTGTTGGGAGAGGTAACTGGAATCTCCGGCACACAAGACTAGTGCCTCAAGCTCAATCCAGCGATTTCCTAGTAATTTCCTGTGGAGACTGGTGCTACATACTAAGTTCCATAAGTGAGAGGGTAGCTGATACGCCTTGTCCAAAATCATCTTACTTCTGAGAGTTGAGCTCACCCTCAGTCCCTCACAGTTCCACACTGCCTGCAGAGTGAGTTTCACACGTCTTCACCAGAGACTTTTGCCAGAGGCTTCTGAGACGCAAGTTAACAATGCAGACCTGGAGGGTATCTCCAGGTGCAGTAGAGTGGTAATCTTGGAACCTCCTGTCTCAGAATACTGCTACCTTCACCTGCCATAAGAATGCAGCTAGTTGAGAGCTGGCTTCAAGGCATGCTTCCTGTGAGAGCTGAGGACTGAG
>NW_026019399.1:0-209954 GCF_003254725.2 Canis lupus dingo | reverse complement strand
CTGTATAAGATGGACCTTGTGTTTTGTCCACGGCATTTATTTGTTAAGCGTTTGCTTTCTGCCGCCAATGGACTGGTGAGGCGTAGGAGGCTTGTTGTGTGTGTGTGTGACGACTGGTTGACTGTGGCAACAGGATTCACCAAGGCCAGGTGAGGCCCAGGTGGCGACCAGTCACCAGATCCAGGTGGTGAACACCTAAGACCAGAAAATCCAGGCCCAAGTGAAGCCCAACGGGTGACCAGAGTCACCAGGTCAGGGTGAGGCCCAGAGGGGGAACCAGAGTAACCAGTTTAGTTTGAGGCCCAGAATGGGACCAGAGGTCCCTGGTCAAAGTGAGGCCCAGGTGTGGAATAGAGTATCCAGGTCCCAATGACGCCAGGGTGAGGACCAGAGTCACTAGGGCCATGCAGGCGCAGATGGGGAACAGAATCACTAGGTCCTGGTGAGGCATGGAATAAGACCACATTCAGCAGTGTCAGGTGAGCCCCTTGTGAGAACCAGAGCCACTCTATACAGCTGAGTCCCAGGTCCATGTGAGGCCCACGTGAGGACCAGATTCATCAGGTCGAATTGAGGCATAGCTGGGGACAAGCGTCACCAGGTCTGGGTGCGGCCTAGGTGGGGCAAGATTCAGCAGTTCTGAGTTAGGTCAAAGTGGGAACGAGAGACACCAGGTCCAGGTGAGGCCAAACTGAGTACCAGAGTCACCAGATCCAGGTGAGGTCCATGTTGGAAAGAGAGTCACGAGGTCCAGGAGAGGTCCAGGTGGGGTCCAGAGTCACCAGATCCAGGTGAAGTCCAGGTGGGGACCAGAGTCACCAGATCCATGTGAAGCCCAGGTGGGGACCAGAGTCACTAGGTCCAGATGAGGCCCAGATGAGGACCAGAGTTACCAGGTATACGTGAGGACCCGGTGGGGATCAGAGGCAACAGGTCCATGTGAGGCCGGCTTGGGGACCATGGTCAACAGGTCTACTTGAGTCCCAGGAGTGGAACACAGTAAGCAGGTCCAGGTGAGTCCCCATTGGTGACAGGAGTCACCACGTCCAGGTGTGGCCCAGGTCCGACCAGGATCACCAGGTCCATGGAAGGCCCTTGAAAGAACAAGAGTCAACAGTTCGAGGTCAGGCGCAGGTGGCAACCAGGGTCAGCAGGTTCAAGTCAGGCCAAAGTGGGGTTCACAGTCACTAGGGCACGGTGAGACCCAGAGTGGGACCAGAGTCACCTGGTCCAGGTGTGGTACAGTTGTGGAACACTGTCACCGGGTCCCAATTTTGCACAGTTGAGGACCATGGTCAACAGGGTCAGGTGAGGCCCAGATGGGGACCGGAGTCCCCAAATCCAGGTGAAACACACGTGGGGACCACAGTCACCAGATCCAGGGTGGTCTCAGGTGCAGACGAGAATCACCAGGTCCATGTGAGGTGCAGGTGCCAACCACACCAACCCGGTCCCGGTGAGGCCCTGGTGGGGACCAGAGACACGAGGTACATGAGAAGCTAGAAACACTGCAGTCACCAGGTCCAGATGATGTCCATGTGGGAACGAAAATCACCAGTTCCAGGTGAGGACCAGGTGGGGATCTGACTCACCATGTCCAGGTGAGACCCAGGTGGGAACCAGTGTCACCATGTCCAAGAGTGGACCAGGTGAAGACGAGAGTTAATAGGTCCGGCCGGGTCACTGTTAGTGGACAGTGTAACCATATCCTGATGCTACTCAGGTGGGTACCAGATACAAGGTCCTGCAGAGTCCCAGTTGGGACCAGAGACATGAGGACCAGGTGAGGTACCGATGGAAACCACAGTCACCAGGTCAGGTGAGTCCATGCTTAGGATCAGAGTCACCACTTACAGGAGAGGTCCAGGGGGAGCCAGAGTCACATGCACAGAACAGGCCAAAGTCAGGACCAGAGTTACCACGATCAGGTCACTCCCACTGGGAATAGATTAACCACGTCCCGATGATGCACAGGTAGAACCACAGTTACCAGGTCCAGGTGCGGCCAACCTAAAGGCCATGCAGTGGAAACATGTCCCGATGTTGCCCAGGTAGGGAAGAGAGTCACCAGGTCCAAATGAGGCCCAGATGGTGCATATTCAATAGGTCCAGGTGAGGCCCAGTTGAGGACTAGAGTCACCAGACCTGGTTGAGGCCTAGAGGGGTACCAGAATCACCTGGTCCAGGTGACATCCAGATGGGTCCAGAGTCACCAGGTCAGGGTGAGGCCCAGAGGTTCCAGAGTCACCATGTACAGGTGAGGCTCAGGTGTGGAACAGAGTCACCAGGTAGCAGTGATGCCTAGGTGAGGACCAGAGTCACCAGGACTGGGTGACGCGCAGATAGGATCAGAGTCACCAGTTCCAGGTGAGGCCAAGAAAGGGTCCACAGCAATCAGGTCCAGGTGGGGAACAAAGTTACCAGGATTGGGTGAGGCTCAGATGGGGACCAGATTCAACAGGTCCAGGTGAGGCCGTGTTGGGGACCATCGATCCCGGGTCTCGGAGAGAACCAGGTAAGGACCAGATTCACCAGGTCCAAGTGAGGCCCACGTGGGGACCTGTGTCACCAGGTATGTGTGAGACCCAGGTGGCAACCCCACTCACCAGGTCCAGGTGAGGCCAATCTGCAGGCAATGCAGAGGAACCATGTCCGATGATGCCAGGTAGGGACGAGAGATACCAGGTCCAGCTGAGGCCAACCTGCAGGCCATGCAGTGGAACCATGTCCCGATGATGCCCAGGTAGTGACCAGAGTCAGCAGGTCCAAATGAGGCCCAGATGAAGCATATTCACTAGGTCCTGGTGAGGCCCTGTTGAGGACCAGAGTCACCAGATCTGGTTGAGTCCCAGAGGGGTACCAGAATCACCTGGTCAAGGTGACATCCAGATGCGAACCAGAGTCACCAGGTCAGGGTGAGGCCCAGAGGGGTTCCAGAGTCATCATGTCCAGGTGAGACTCAGGTGTAGAACAGAGTCACCAGGTACCAATGATGCCCAGGTGAGGACCAGAGTCACCAGGTCTGGGTGACGCACAGATAGGATCAGAGTCACCAGCTCCAGGGGAGGCCAAGAAAGAGTCCACAGCAATCAGGTCCAGGTGGGGAACAAAGTCACCAGGCCTGGGGGAGGCCCAGAAGGGGACCAGATTCACCAGGTGCAGGTGAGGCCCATTGAGGACCAGAGTCACCAGACCTGGTTGAGGCCTAGAGGGGTACCAGAATCACTTAGTCCAGGTGACATCCAGATGGGGGCCAGAGTCACCAGGTCAGGTTGAGTTCCATAGAGCTTCCAGAGTCAAGATGTCCAGGGGAGCCTCAGGTGTGGAACAGAGTCACCAGGTACCAATGATGCCCAGGTGAGGACCAGAGTTACCAGGTACATGTGAGGCCCCGGTGGGGATAAGAAGCAACAGGTACATGTGAGGCCGGCTTGGGGACCATGGTCAACAGGTCTACTCAAAGCCCAGGTGTTGAACACAGTAAGCAGGTCCAGGTAGTCCCCGGTGGTGAGAAGGGTCACCACGTCCAGGTGAGGCCCAGGTGGAGACCAGGATCACCAGGTAAGGGGAGGCCCTTGAAAGAACCAGAGTCAACAGTTCGAGGTCAGGCGCAGGTGGCAACAAGGGTCAGCAGGTCCAAGTCAGGCCAAAGTGGTGTTCACTGTCACTAGGGAATGGTGAGACCCAGAGGGGGACCATAGTCACTTGGTCCAGGTGAGGTCCAGTTGTGGAACACAGTCACCGGGTCCCAAATTTGCCCAGTTGAGGACCATGGTCAACAGGGCCAGGTGAGGCCCAGATGGGGACCGGAGTCCCCAAATCAGGTGAAGCCCAGGTGGTGACCACAGTCAGCAGATCCAGGGTAGTCTCAGGTGCATACCAGATTCTCCAGGTCCAGGTGAGGTGCAGGTGGCGAACACACTGACCGGGTCCCGGTGAGGCCCTGGTGGGGACCAGAGTCACGAGGTACATGAGAAGCTAGAAACACTGCAGCCACCAGGTCCACATGATGTCCATGTGGGAACGACAATCACCAGTTACAGGTGAGGACCAGGTGGGGACCAGTGTCAGCATGTCCTGGTGTGGCCCAGGTGAAGACCAGAGATAAAAGGTCCAGGTGGGTCACTGATATTGAACAGTGTAACCATATCCTGAAGCTCCCCAGTGGATACCCGAGACACCAGGTCCTGGTGAGGCCCAGGAGGGACCAGAGATATGAGGTCCAGATGAGGTCCCGATGGGAACCACAGTCACCAGGTCAGGTGAGGCCATGCTTAGGATCAGAGTCACCAGTTACAGGTGAGGCCCAGGTGGAGCCAGAGTCACCTGGTACAGAAGAGGCCAAAGTCAGGACCAGAGTTACCAGGATCAGGTCAGTCCCAGTGGGGAATAGAGTAACCATGTCCCGATGATGCCCAGGTAGAACCAGAGTCACCAGGTCTAGATGAAACACAGGTGGGGAGCATGTTCACTAGGTCCCGGTGAGGCCCAGTTGAGGACCAGAGTCACCAACTCAAGTTGAGACCAAGAGGGGTACCAGATTCACCTGGTCTAGGTGACTTCCAGATGGGGACCAGAGTCACCATGTCATGCTGAGGCCCAGAGAGGTTCCAGAGTCATCATGTCCAGGTGACGCTCAGGTGTGGAACAGAGTATCCAGGTCATAATGTCCACAGGTGAGGAAAGCAGTCACCAGATCTGGGTGAGGACCAGTTAGGATCAGAGTCACCAGTTCCAGGTGAGGCCAAAAAAGTGTCCACAGCAATCAGGTCCAGGTGGGGAACAAAGTCATCAGGAATGGGTGAGGCCAAGATGGGGACCAGATTCACCAGGTCCACGTGATTCCCAGGTGGTGACCAGAGTCCCCGGTTCTGGGAGACGACCAGGTACGGACCAGATTCACCAGGTCTAAGAGGCCCACGTGGGGACCTGAGTCACCAGGTATGGGTGAGTCCGAGGTGGCAACCCCACTCACAAGGTCCAGGTGAGGCCAGCCTGCAGGCCAGAGTCACCAGATCCAGGTGAGGCCCTAGTGGGGACGGGAGTCACAAGGTAAATATGAGTCTACAAGAACACCACAGTCACCAGGTCCAGGTGTGGTTCATGTGGGAACGGGAGTCACCAGGTCCAGCTGAGACCCAGTTGGGAACGACAGTCACCAGGTCCATATTGAGGCCTAGGTTGGGGGACGAGAGTCATCAGGACCAGTTGAGGCCAAAGTGTGCAGCGAGGCCCAGGTGGGGCATCATGTCCAGGCGAGGCCCAGGTGGGGAACAGAGTAACCATGTCCCATTGATGCCAGGTGGGAAGAGAGTCACAAGGTCCAGACGAAGCCTAAGTTTGGAGTAGATTCATCAGGTCCTGTTGAGTCCCAGCTGAGGACCAGTGTCCCCAGCTTCGGGTGTGTCACCCGGTTCTGGTGATATCCAGGTGGGGACCAGAGTCACCAGTCAGGGTGAGGCCCAGAGGGGGACGAGAATCACTAGGTCCAGGTGAGGCCACGATGTGGAACTGAGAAACCAGGTCCCAAGCTGCCCATATGAGGACCTGAGTCACCAGGTCCAGGTGATGTCCCTGTGGGAACCAGTCACCCCGTCCAGGTGAGTCCCAGGTGGGACCACATTCACCAGGTCCAGGTGAGGCCCAGGTGTGATCACAGTCAACAGGTCCAGGTGAGGCCCAGGGATATAAGAGAGTATCCAGGTCCCAATGATTCCCAATTACTTACCAGAGACAACAGGTCCAGGAGAGGCCCAAATATGGATCAGAGTCATTGTGTTCCAGGTGAGGCCAGATGAAGACCACAGGACCCAGTTCCAGGAGAGCCCCATATGGGAACCAGAGCCACCAGATCCAGGTGAGGTCCAGGTGGGACCACAGTCTCAAGGTCCAGGTGAGGCGCAGGTGGCAACAGGATTCACCAGTTACAGGTGAGGCCCAGGTGGAGCCAGAGTCACCTGGTACAGAAGAGGCCAAAGTCAGGACCAGAGTTACCAGGATCAGGTCAGTCCCAGTGTGGAATAGAGTAACCATGTCCCGATGATGCCCAGGTAGAACCAGAGTTACCAGGTCCAGATGAGATGCAGGTGGGGAGCATATTCACTAGGTCCCGGATAGGCCCAGTTGAGGACCAGAGTCACCAGGTCTAGTTGAGGCCTAGAGGGGTACCAGATTCAACTGGTCTAGGTGACATCCTGATTGGGACCAGAGTCACCATGTGAGGCTGAGGCCCAGAGGGGATCCAGAGTCATCATGTCCAGGTGAGGCTCAGGTGTGGAACAGAGTATCCATGTCATAATGGTCCACAGGTGAGGAACAGAGTCATCAGATCTGGGTGAGGCCCAGTTAGGATCAGAGTCACTAGTTCCAGGTGAGGGCCAAGAAGGAGTACACAGCAATCAGGTCCAGGTCGGAACAAAGTCACCTGGACTGGATGAGGCCCAATGGGGACCAGAATCACAATGTCCAGGTGATTCTCAGGTAACCAGAGTTACCAGTTCCGGGTGAGGACAAGGGAAGGACCAGATTCACCAGGTCCACGTGAGGCCCACGTTGGGACCTGTGTCACCAGGCATGGGTGAGTCTCAGGTGACAACACCACTCACTAGGTCCAAGTGAGGCCAACCTGCAGGCCATGCCGAGGAACCGTGTCCCGAAGATGCCCAGGTGGTGTCTAGAGTTATCAGTTCCAGGTGAGGCACACCTGCAGGCCATGCAGTTGAACAATGTCCCGGTAATGCCGAGGTAGGGATCAGAATCACCATGTCCAAGTTAGGCCCAGATGGAGCATATTCACTAGGTCTAGGTGAGGCCCAATTGAGGACCAGAGTCACCGGATCTGGTTGAGCCCTATAAGGGTACAAGAATCACCTGGTCCAGGTGACATCCAGATGGGGACCAGAGTCACCAGGTCAGGGTGAGGCCCAGAGAGGTTCCAGAGTCATCATGTCCAAGTGAGGCTCAGGTGTGGAACAGAGTCACCAGGTACCAATGATGCCCAGTTGAGGACCAGATTCAGCAGGTCTGGGTGACGCGCAGATAGGATCAGAGTCACCAGTTCCAGGTGAGGCCAAGAAGGAGTCCACAGCAATCAGGTCCAGGTGGGGGACAAAGTCACCAGGACTTGGTGAGGCCCAGATGGGGACCAGAATCACCAGGTGCAGGTGAAGCCCAGGTGGTGACCAGAGTCCCCGGGTCTAGGAGAGGACCAGGTAAGGACCAGATTCACAGGTAGAAGAGGCCCACGTGGGGACCTCACTCACCAATTATGGGTGAGGTCCAGGTGGCAACCCCACTCACCAGGTCCAGGTGAGGCCAACCTGCAGGCCAGAGTCACCAGATCCAAGTGAGGCCCTAGTGGGTACTGGAGTCACCAGGTAAATGTGAGTCTACAAGAACACCACAGTCAACAGGTCCAGGTGTGGTTCATCTGGGAACGAGAGTCACCAGGTCCAGGTGAGACCCATGTGGGGACCACAGTCACCAGGTCCAGATTGAGGCCTAGGTGGGGGGACCAGAGTCATCAGGATCAGTTGAGGCCAAAGTGTGGAGCAAAGTTATCACGTCCAGGTGAGGCCCAGGTGGGGAACACAGTAACCATGTCCCATTGATGCCAGGTGGGAAAAGAGTCACAAGGTCCAGACGAGGCCTAAGTAAGGAGTAGATTCACCAGGTCCTGTTGAGTCCCAGCTGAGGACTAGTGTCCCCAGCTCCGGGTGATCCCAGAGGGGGACCAGAGTCACCCGGTTCTGGTGATATCCAGGTGGGGACCAAAATCACCACGTCAGGGTGAGGCCCAGAGGGGGATGAGAATCACTAGGTCCAGGTGAGGCCCCGGTGTGGAATTGAGAAACCAGGTCCCATGATGCCCATATGAGGCCCTGAGTCACCAGGTCCAGGTGAGGTCCCTGTGGGAACCAGTCACCTCGTCCAGGTGAGGCCCAGGTGGGACCACAGTCACCAGGTCCAGGTGAGGCCGAGGTATGTAAGAGAGTATTCAGGTCCCAATGATGCCCAGGTAAGGACCAGAGTCAACAGGTCCAGGAGAGGCCCAAATATGGATCAGAGTCATTGTGTTCCAGGTGAGGCCAGAAGGAGACCACAGGAACCAGGTCAAGGAGAGCCCCATATGGGAACCAGAGCCACGAGATCCAGGTGAGGTCCAGGTGGGGCACAGTCACAAGGTCCAGTTGAGGAACAGGTGGCAACAGGATTCACCAAGTCCAGGTGAGGCCCAGGTGGCGACCAGTCACCAGATCCAGGTGCCGACTAGCTAAGGACCAGATTCACCACGTCCAAGTGAAGCCCAAGGGGAGACCAGAGTCACCAGGTAAGGGTGAGGCCCAGAGGGGGAACCAGAGTAACCAGTTTAGTTTGAGGCCCAGAATGGGACCAGAGGTCCCTGGTCAAAGTGAGGCCCAGATGTAGAATAGAGTATCCAGGTCCCAATGATGCCTGGGTGAGGACCAGAGTCACAGTCATAAGGTCCAGTTGAGACGCAGGTGGCAACAGGATTCACCAAGTCCAGGTGAGGCCCAGGTGGCGACCAGTCACCAGATACAGGTGAGGACGAGCTAAGGACCAGATTCACCAGGCCCAAGTAAATGCCAATGGGTGACCAGAGTCACCAGGTCAGGGTGAGGCCCTGAGGGGGAACCAGAATAACCAGTTTAGTTTGAGGCCCAGAATGGGACCAGAGGTCCCTGGTCAAAGTGAGGCCCAGGTGTGGAATAGAGTATCTAGGTCCCAATGATGCCTGGGTGAGGACCAGAGTCACTAGGGCTTTGCAGGCCCAGATGGGGAACAGAATCACTAGGTCCTGATGAGGCATAGAATAAGGCCACAGTCACCAGTATCACCTGAGCCCCTTGTGGGAATCAGAGCCACTCTATCCAGCTGAGTCCCAGGTCCATGTGAGGCCCACTTGAAAACCAGATTCATCAGGTCAAATTGAGGCATATATGGGGACCAAAGTCACCAGCTCTGGGTGCGGCCTAGGTGGGGCAAGATTCAGCAGTTCTGAGTTAGGTCAAAGTGGGGACGAGAGACACCAGGTCCAGGTGAGGTCCATGTTGTAAAGAGAGTCACCAGGTCCAAGAAAGGTCCAGGTGGGGACCAGAGTCACGAGATCAAGGTGAGGTCTATGTTGGAAAGAGAGTCACCAGGTCCAGGAGAGGTCCAGGTGGGGACCAGAGTCACCAGATCTAAGTGAAGACCAGGTGGGGACCAGAGTCACCAGATACAGGTGAAGCCCAGTTGGGGACCAGAGTCACTAGGTCAAGGTGAGGCCCAGGTGAGGACCAGAGTTACCAGGTACACGTGAGGCCCCGGTGGGGATCAGAGGCAACAGGTCAATGTGAGGCCGGCTTGGGGACCATGGTAAACAGGTCTACCTAGTCCCAGGTGTGGAACACAGTAAGCAGGTCCAGGTGGGCCCCCGGTAGTGAGAAGAGTCACCACGTCCAGGTGAGGCCCAGGTGGGGACCAGGATCACCAGGTACATGGGAGGCCCTTGAAAGAACCAGAGTCAACAGTTCGAGGTCAGGCGCAGGTGGCAACCAGTGTAAGCAAGTCCAAGTCAGGCCAAAGTGGGGTTCACAGTCACTAGGGCACGGTGTGACCAAGAGGGGGACCAGAGTCACCTAGCCCAGGTGAGGTCCAGTTGTGGAACACAGTCACTAGTTCCCAAATTTGCCCAGTTTACACCATGGTAAACAGGGTCACGTAAGGCCCAGATGGAGACCGGAGTCCCCAAAGGAGGTGAAGCCCAGGTGGGGACCACAGTCACCAGATCCAGGGGTGTCTCAGGTGCAGACCAGAATCACCAGGTCCAGGTGAGGTGCAGGTGGCAACCACACTCACCAGGTCCCGGTGAGGCCCTGGTGGGGACCAGAGTCACGAGGTACATGAGAAGCTAGAAACACTGCAGCCACCAGGTCCACATGGTGTCCATGTGGGAACGAGAATCACCAGTTACAGGGGAGGACAATTTGTGGATCCGACTCACCATGTCCAGGTGAGACCCAGGTGGGAACCAGTGTCACCATGTCCAGGTGTGGCCCAGGTGAAGACCAGAGTTAATAGGTCCGGACGGGTCACTGTTAGTGAACAGAGTAACCGTATCCTGATGCTACCCAGGTGGGTACCAGAGACACCAGGTCCTGGTGAAGCCCAGGTGGGACCAGAGACATGAGGTCCAGGTGATATCCCGATGGGAACCACAGTCACCAGGTCAGGTGAGGCCACGCTTAGGATCAGAGTCACCAGTTACCGGTGAACCCAACATGGACCCAGAGTCACCTGGTACAGAAGAGGCCAAATCAGGACCAGAGTTACCAGGATCTGGTCAGTCCCAGTGGGGAATACAATAACCATGGCCCGATGATGCCCAGGTAGAACCAGAGTCACCAGGTCCAGATGAGGCACAGTTGGGGAGCATATTCACTAGGTCCCGGTGAGGCCCAGGTGAGGACCAGAGTCACCAGGTCCAAATGAGGCCAAGATGGATCATATTCAGTAGGTCCAGATGAGGCCCAGTTGAGGACCCGAGTCACCATAACTGGTTGAGGCCTAGAGGGGTACCAGATCCCCTGGTCCAGGTGACACCCAGATGGGGACCAGAGTCACCAGGTCAGGGTGAGGCCCAGAGAGGTTCCAGAGTCATCATGTCCAGGTGAGGCTCAGGTGTGGAACAGAGTAATCAGGTACCAATGATGCCCAGGTGAGTTCCAGAGTCACCAAATCTGGGTGACGCGCAGATAGGATCAGAGTCACCAGTTCCAGGTGAGGCCCATGTGGAGCCAGAGTCACCTGGTACATAAGAGGCCAAAGTCAGGACCAGAGTTACCAGGATCAGGTCAGTCCCAGTGTGGAACAGAGTAAACATGTCCCGATGATGCCCAGGAAGAACCAGAGTTACCAGGTCCAGATGAGGTGCAGGTGGGAGCATATTCACTAGGTCCCGGTTAGGCCAAGTTGAGGACCAAGTCACCAGGTCTAGTTGAGGCTTGGAGGGGTACCAGATTCACCTGGTCTAGGTGACATCCAGATGGGGACCAGAGTCACCATGTCAGGCTGAGACCCAGAGGGGATCCAGAGTCATCATGTCCAGGTGAGGCTCACGTGTGGAACAGAGTATCCAGGTCATAATGGTCCACAGGTGAGGACCAGAGTCACCAGATCTGGGTGAGGCCCAGTTAGGATCAGAGTCACTAGTTCCAGGTGAGGGCCAAGAAGGAGTACACAGTAATCAGGTCCAGGTGGGAACAAAGTCACCTGGACTGGATGAGGCCCAATGGGGACCAGAATCACAATGTCCAGGTGATTACCAGGTGATGACCAGAGTTACCAGTTCCGGGTGAGGACAAGGGAAGGACCAGATTCACCAGGTCCACGTGAGGCCCACGTGGGAACCTGTGTCACCATGTATGGGTGAGGCACAATTGGCAACCCCACTTACCAGGTCCAGGTGAGGCCAACCTGCAGGCGATGGAGAGGAACCGTGTCCCGATGATGCCCATGTAGGGACCAGAGTTACCAGGTCCAGGTGAGGTCAACCTGCAGGCGATGGAGAGGAACCGTGTCCCGATGATGCCCAGGTAGGGACCAGAGTTACCAGGCCCAGGTGAGGCCAACCTGCACGCCATGCAGTGGAACCATATCCCTATGATGCCCAGGTAGGGACCAGAGTCACCAGGTCCAAATGAGACCCACATGGAGCATATTCACTAGGTCCCGGTGAGGCCCAGTTGAGGACCAGAGTCACCAGATCTGGTTGAGGCCTAGAGGAATACGAGAATCCCCTGTTCCAGGTGACATGCAGATGGGGACCAGAGTCACCAGGGAAGGGTGAGGCTCAGAGAGGTTCCAGAGTCATCATGTCCAGGTGAGGCTCAGGTGTAGAACAGAGTCACCATGTAACAATGTTGCCCAGGTGAGGACCAGAGTCACCAGGTCTGGGTGACGCGCAGATATGATCAGAGTCACCAGTTCCAGGTGAGGCCAAGAAAAGTCCACAGCAATCAGGTCCAGGTGGGGAACAAAGTCACCAGGACTGCGTGAGACCCAGATGGGGACCAGATTCACCAGATCCAGGTGAGGCCCAGTTGGTGACCAGAGTCCCCGGGTCTGGGAGAGGACCAGTTATTAACCAGATTCACGAGGTCCAAGAAGCCCACGTGTGGACCTGAGTCAACACGTATGGGTGAGGCCCATGTGGCAACCCGACTCAACAGGTCCAATGAGGCCAACCTGCAGGTCAGAGTCACCAGATCCAGGTGAGGCCCTAGTGGGGACCGGAGTCACAGGTAAATGTGAGTCTACAAGAACTCCACAGTCAACAGGGCCAGGTGTGTTTCAAGTGGGAACGAGAGTCACCAGGTCCAGGTGAGACCCAGGTGGGGACCACACTCACCAGGTCCAGATTGAGGTCTAGGTGAGGGGACAAGATTCATCAGGACCAGTTGAGGCCAAAGTGTGGAGCAAAGTTATCATGTCCAGGAGAGGCCCAGGTGGGCAACAGAGTAACCATGTCCCATTGATGCCAGGTGGGAAAAGAGTCACAAGGTCCAGACGAGGCCTAAGTGAGGAGTAGATTCACCAGGTCCTGTTGAGGCCCAGCTGAGGACCAGTGTCCCTAGCTCCGGGAGAGTCCTAGAGGGGGACCAGAGTCACCCGGTTCTGGTGATATCCAGGGGTGACCAGAGTCACCACGTCAGGGTGAGGCCCAGAGGGGGACGAGAATCACTAGGTCCAGGTGAGGCCCCGATGTGGAACTGAGAAACCAGGTCCCATGATGCCATATGAGGACCTGAGTCACCAGGTCCAGGTGAGGTCCCTATGGGAACCAGTCACCTCGTCCAGGTGAGGTCCAGGTGGGACCACAGTCACCAGGTCCAGGTGAGGCCAAGGTATATAGGAGTGTATCCAGGTCCCAGTGATGCCCAGGTAAGGACCAGCATCATCAGTTCCAGGAGAGGCCCAAATATGTATCAGAGTCATTGTGTTACAGGTGAGGCCAGATGGAGACAACACGGACCAGATTCAGGAGAGCCCCATATGGGAACCAGAGCAACCAGATCCAGGTGAGGTCCAGGTGGGACCACAGTCACAAGGTCCAGGTGAGGCGCAGGTGGCAACAGGATTCACCAAGTCCAGGTGAGACCCAGGTGGCGACCAGTCACCAGATCCAGGTGAGGACCAGCTAAGGACCAGATTCCCCAGGCCCAAGTGAAGCCCAAGGGCTGACCAGATTTACCAGGTAAGGGTGAGGCCCCGAGTGGGAACCAGAGTAACCAGTTTAGTTTGAGTCCCAGAATGGGACCAGAGGTCCCTGGTCAAAGTGAGGCCCAGGTGAGGAATAGAGTATCCAGGTCCGAATGATGCCTGGGTGAGGACCAAAGTCACTAGGGCCATGCAGGCCCAGATGGGGAACAGAATCACTAGGTCCTGGTGAGGCATAGAAAAAGACCACAGTCACCAGTATCAGGTGAGCCCCTTGTGGGAACCAGAGCCACTCTATCCAGCTGATTCCCAGGTCCATGTGAAGCCCACGTGAGGACGAGATTCATCAGGTCGAATTGAGGCATAGCTGGGGACAAGAGTCACCAGGTCTGGGTGCGGCCTGGGTAGGGCAAGATTCAGCAGTTCTGAGTTAGGTCAAAGTGCGGACGAGAGACACCAGGTCCAGGTGAGGCCAAACTGAGTACCAGAGTCACCACATCCAGGTGAGGTCCATGTTGGAAAGAGAGTCACCAGGTCCAGGAGAGGTCCATGTGGGGACCAGAGTCACTAGATCCAGGTGAAGTCTAGGTGGGGACCAGAGTCCCCAGATCGAGGTGAAGCCCAGGTGGGGACCAGAGTCACTAGTGCAGATGAGGCCCAGGTGAGGACCAGAGTTACCAGGTACACGTGAGGCCCCGGTGTGGATCAGAGGCAACAGGTTCATGTGAGGCCGGCTTGGGGACCATGGTCAACAGGTCTATTGAGGCCCATGTGTGGAACACAGTAAGCAGGTCCAGGTGAGTCCCCGGTCGTGACAAGAGTCACCACTTCCAGGTGAGGTCCAGGTGGGGACCAGGATCACCAGGTACAGGGGAGGCCCTTGAAAGAACCAGAGTCAACATTTCGAGTTCAGGCGCAGGTGGCAACCAGGGTCAGCAGGTCCAAGTCAAGCCAAAGGGGACTTCACATTCACTAGGGCACGGTGAGACCCAGAGGGGGAGCATAGTCACCTGGTCCAGGTGAGGTTCAGTTGTGGAACACAGTCACCAGGTCCCAATTTTGCCCAGTTGAGGACCATGGTCAACAGGGCCAGGTGAGGCCCAGATGGGGACCGGAGTCCCGAAATCCAGGTGAAGCCCAGGTGGGGACCACAGTCACCAGATCCAGGGTAGTCTCAGGTGCAGACCAGAATCACCAGGTCCAGGTGTGGTGCAGGTGGCAACCAAACTCACCAGGTCCCGGTAAGGCACTGGTGGGATACATGAGAACTCACGAGGTACATGAGAAGCTAGAAACACATGGGATCCCTGGGTGGCGCAGCGGTTTGGCGCCTGCCTTTGGACCAGGGCGCGATCCTGGAGACCCGGGATCGAATCCCACGTCGGGCTCCCTGTGCATGGAGCCTGCTTCTCCCTCTGCCTGTGTCTCTGCCTCTCTCTCTCTCTGTGACTATCATAAATAAATACAAATTAAAAAAAAAGATGCTAGAAACACTGCGGCCAACAGGTCCACATGATCTCCATGTGGGAACGAGAATCACCAGTTACAGGTGAGGACCAGGTGGGGATCCGACTCACCATGTCCAGGTGAGACCCACGTGGGAAACAGTGTCACCATGTCCAGGTGTGGCCCAGGTGAAGACCAGAGTTAATAGGTCCGGCTGGGTCACTGTTAGTGAACAGTATAACCATATCCTGATGCTACCCAGGTGGGTAGCAGAGACACCAGGTCCTGGTGAGGCCCAAGTGGGACCAGAGACATGAGGTCCAGTTGAGGTCCCGATGGGAACCACAGTCACCCGGTCAGGTGAGTCCATGCTTAGGATCAGAGTCACCAGTTCCAGGTGAGGCCCAGGTGGAGCCAGAGTCACCTGGTACAGAAGAGGCCAAAGTCAGGACCAGAGTTACCAGGATCAGGTCACTCCAAGTGGGAATAGAGTAATCATGTCCCGGTGATGCCCAGGTAGAACCAGAGTCACCAGGCCCAGATGTGGCGCAGGTGGGGAGCATGTTCACTAGGTCCCGTTGAGGCCCAGTTGCGGACCAGAGTCACCAGGTCTAGGTGAGGCCTAGAGGGGTACCAGATTCACCTGGTCTAGTGACATCCAGATGGGGACCAGAGTCCCCATGTCAGGCTGAGGCCCAGAGGGGATCCAGAGTCATCATATCCAGGTGAGGCTCAGGTGTGGAACAGAGTATCCAGGTCATAATGGTCCACAGGTGAGGACCAGAGTCAGCAGATCTGGGTGAGGACCCAGTTAGGATCAGAGTCAGCAGTTCCAGGTGAGGCCAAGAAGGAGTCCACAGCAATCAGGTCCAGGTGGGGAAGAAAGTCAACAGGACTGGGTGAGGCCCAGATGGGGACCAGATTCACCAGGCCCAGGTGATTCCCATGTGGTGACCAGAGTTACCAGTTCCGGGTGACCACCAGGTAAGGACCAGATTCACCAGGTCCAAGTGAGGCCCACGTGGGGACCTGTGTCCCTAGGCAAGGGTGAGGCCCAGGTGACAAACCCACTCACCAGGTCCAGGTGAGGCCAACCTGCAGGCCATGCAGAGGAACCAGGTCCCAATGATGCCCAGGTAGGGACGAGAGTTACCAGGTCCAGGTGAGGCCAACCTGCAAGCGATGGAAGGAACCATGTCCCGATGATGCCCAGGTAGGGACCAGAGTTACCAGGCCCAGGTGAGGCCAACCTGCAGGCCATGCAGTGGAACCATATCCCTATGATGCCCAGGTAGGGACCAGAGTCACCAGATCCAAATGAGGCCCAGATGGAGCATATTCACTAGGTCCAGGTGAGGCCCAGTTGAGGACCAGAGTCACCAGACCTTGTTGAGGCCCAGACGGGTACCATAATCCCCTGGATCAGGTGACATCCATATGGGGACCAGAGTCACTACGTTAGGTTAATAGCCAGAGTAGTTCCAGAGTCATCATGTCCAGGGGAGCCTCAGGTGTGGAACAGAGTCACCATGACCAATGATGCCCAGGTGAGGACCAGAGTAACCAGGTACACGTGAGGCCCCGGTGGGGATCAAGGCAACAGGTTCATGTGAGGCCGGCTTGGGGACCATGGTCAACAGGTCTATTGAGGCCCAGGTGTGGAATACAGTAAGCAGATCCAGGTGAGTCCCCAGTGGTGACAAGAGTCACCATGTCCAGGCGACGCCCGGTGGGGACCAGGATCACCAGGTACTGGGGAGGCCCTTGAAAGAACCAGAGTCAACAGTTTGACGTCAGGCGCAGGTTCCAACCAGGGTCAGCAGGTCCAAGTCAGGCCAAAGTGGGGTTCACAGTCCCTAATGCACGGTGAGACCCAGAGGGGGACCAGAGTCACCTGGTCCAGGTGAGGTCCAGGTGTGGATTACAGTCACTGGGTCCCAATTTTGCCCAGTTGAGGACCATGGTCAACAGGGCCAGGTGAGGCCCAGATGGGAACCAGAGCCCGAAATCCAGGTGAAGCCCAGGTGGGGACCACAGTAACCAGATCCAGGGTAGTCTCAGGTGCTGACCAGAATCACCAGGTCCAGGTGAGGTGCAGGTGGCAACCCCACTCACCAGGTCCAGGTGACGCCAAGCTGCAGGCCAGAGTCACCAGATCCAGGTGAGGCCCTAGTGGGGACCGGAGTCACCAGGTAAATGTGAGTCTACAAGAATACCACAGTCACCAGGTCCAGATGTGGTTCATGTGGGAACGAGAGTCACCAGGTCCAGGTGAGACCCAGGTGGGACCACAGTCACCAGGTGCAGTTTGTGGCTTACGTGGGGGGACCAGAGTCATCAGGACCATTTGAGGCCAAAGTGTGCAGCAAATTTATCATGTCCAAGTGAGGCCCAGTTGGGGAACAGAGTAACCATGTCCCATTGATGCCAGGTGGGAAAAGAGTCACAAGGTCCAGATGAGGCCTAAGTGAGGAGTAGATTCACCAGGTCCTTTTGAGGCCCAGTTGAGGACCAGTGTCACCAGCTCCGGGTGAGTCCCAGAGGGGGACCAGAGTCACCCGGTTCTGGTGATATCCAGGTGTGGACCAGAGCACCACGTCAGGGTGAGGCCCAGAGGGGGACGAGAATCACTATGTCCAGGTGAGTCCCCGATGTGGAGCTGAGAAACCAGGTCCCATGATGCCCATTTGAGGACCTGAGTCACCAGGTACAGGTGAGGTCCCTGTGGGAACCAGTGACCTCATCCAGGTGAAGCACAGGTGGGACCACATTCATCAGGTCCAGGTGAGGCCCAGGTATATAAGAGAGTATCCAGGTCCCAATGATGCCCAGGTAAGGACCAGAGTCAACAGGTCCATGAGAGGCACAAATATGGATCAGAGTCATTGTGTTCCAGGTGAGGCCAGATGGAGACCACAGGAACCAGGTCCAGGAGAGCCCCATATGGGAACCAGAGACACCAGATCGAGGTGAGGTCCACGTGGGACCACAGTTACAAGGTCCAGGTGAGGCGCTGTTGGCAACAGGGTTCACCTAGTCCAGGTGAGGGCCAGGTGGCGACCAGTCACCAGATCCAGGAGCGGACCAGCTAAGGACCAGATTCACCAGGCCCAAGTGAAGCCCAAGGGGTGACCAGAGTCACCAGGTAAGGGTGAGGACCAGAGGGGGAACCAGAGTAACCAGTTTAGTTTGCGGCCCAGAATGGGACAAAAGGTCCCTGGTCAAAGTGAGGCCCAGGTGTGGAATAGAGTATCCAGGTCCCAATGGTTCCTGGGTGAGGACCACAGTCACTAGGGCCATGCAGGCCCAGATGGGGAACAGAATCACTAGGTCCTGGTGAGGCATAGAATAACACCACAGTCAGTAATATCAGGTGAGCCCCTTGTGGGAACCAGAGCCACTCAATCCAGCTGAGTCCCAGGTCCATGTGAGGCCCACGTGAGGACCAGATTCATCAGGTCGAATTGAGGCATAGCTGGGGACAAGAGTCACCAGGTCTGGGTGCGGCCTAGGTGGGGCAAGATTCAGCAGTCTGAGATAGGTCAAAGTGGGGACGAGAGACACCAGGTCCAGGTGAGGCCAAACTGAGGACCAGAGTCACCAGATCCAGGTGAGGTCCAGGTGGGGACCAGAGTCACTATTTCCAGGTGAGACCCAGGTGGGGACCAGAGTTACCAGTTACACGTGAGGCCCAGCTGGGGATCAGAGACAACAGGTCCATGTGAGTCGGCTTGGGGATCATGGTCAACAGGACTACTTGAGGCCCAGGTGTGGAACACAGTAAGCAGGTCTAGGTGAGTCCCCGGTGGTGACAAGAGTCACCACGTCCAGGTGAGGCCCAGGTGGGCACCAGGATCACCAGGTACAGGGGAGGCCCTTGAAAGAACCACAGTCAACAGTTCGAAATCAGACGGAGGTGGCAACCAGGGTCAGAAGGTTCAAGTCAAGCCAAAGTGGGGTTCACAGTCACTATGGCACGGTGATACCCTGAGTGGGACCAGAGTCACCTGGTCCAGTTCAGGTCCAGTTGTGGAACACAGTCACCGGGTCGCAGGTTTGCCAGGTTGAGGACCATGGTCAACAGGGCCAGGTGAGGCCCAGATGGGGACCTGATTCCCCAAAGCAGTGAAGCCGAGGTGGGGACCACATCACCATATCCAGGGTAGTCTCACGTGCAGACCAGAATCATCAGGTGCAGGTGAGGTGCAGGTGGCAACCAAACTTACCAGGTCCCGTTGAGGCCCTGGTGGGGACCAGAGTCACGAGGTACATGAGAATCTAGAAACACTGCAGCCACCAGGACCACATGATGTACATTTGGGAACGAGAATCACCAGTTACCAGTGAGGACCAGGTGGGGATCCGACTCACAATGTCCTGGTGAGACCCATGTGGGAACCAGTGTCACCATGTCCAGTTGTGGCCCAGGTGAAGACCAGAGTTAATAGGTCCGGCTGGGTCACTGATAGTGAACAGTGTAACCATATCCTGATGCTACCCAGGTGGGTACCAGAGACACCAGGTCCTGGTGAGGCCCAGGTAGGACCAGAGACCTGAGGTCCAGGTGAGGTCCGATGAGAACCACAGTCACCAGGTCAGGTGAGGCCATGCTTTGGAACAGAGTCACTAGTTACTGGTGAGACCCAGGTTTGAGCCAGAGTCACCTGGTACAGAAGATGCCAACAGTCAGGACCAGAGTTACCAGGATCAGGTCTGTCCCAGTGGGGAATAGAGTAACCATGTCCCGGTGATGCCCAGGTAAACCAGAGTCACCAGGTCCAGATGAGGCGCAGGTGGGAGCATGTTCACTAGGTCCCGGTGAGGCCCAGATGAGGACCAGAGTCACCAGGACAAGTTGAGGCCTAGAGGGTTTCCAGATTCACCTGGTCTAGGTGACATCCAGACGGGGACCAGAGTCACCATGTCAGGGTGAGGCCCAGAGGGGATCCAGAGTCAGCATGTCCAGGTGAGGCTCAAGTGTGGAACAGAGTATCCAGGTCATAATGGTCCACAGGTGAGGACCAGAGTCACCAGATCTGGGTGAGGCCCAGTTAGGATCAGAGTCAACAGTTCCAGTTGAGGACAAGAAGGAGTCCACAGCAATCAGGTCCAGTTGGGGAAGAAAGTCAACAGGACTGGGTGAGGCCCAGATGGGGACCAGAATCACCAGGTCCAGTTGATTCCCAGGTGGTGACCAGGGTTACCAGGTCCGGGGGAGTACCAGGTAAGGACCAGATTCACCAGGTCCAAGTGAGGCCCACGTGGGGACCTGTGTCACCAGGTTTTTGTGAGCCCCAGGTGGCAACCCCACTCACCAGGTCCGGCTGAGTCCAACATGCTGGCCATGCAGAGGAACCGTGTCCCGATGATGTCCAGGTAGGGACCAGAGTTACCAGGTCCAGGTGAGGCCAACCTGCAGGCCATGCAGTGGAACCATGTCCCGATGGTGCCCACGTAGGTAACAGAGGCACGAGCTCCAAATGAGGCCCAGATGGAGCATATTCACTAGGTCCAGGTGAGGCCCAGTTGAGGACCAGAGTCACCAGATGTGGTTGAGGCCTAGAGGGCTACCAGAATCCCCTGGTCCAGGTGACATACAGATGGGGACCAGAGTCACCAGGTCAGGGTGAGGCACAGAGAGGTTCGAGAGTCATCATGTCCAGCTGAGGCTCAACTGTGGAACAGAGTCACCAGGTACCAATGATGCCCAGGTGAGGACCAGAGTCACCAGATCTGGGTGACACGCAGATAGGATCAGAGTCACCAGGTCCAGGTGAGGCCAAGAAAAAGTCCACAGCAATCAGGTCCAGGTGGGGAACAAAGTCACCAGGACTGGGTGAGGCCCAGATGGGGACCAGATTCACCAGGTCCAGGTGAGGCCCTGGTGGTCACCAGAGTCCCCGGTTCTGGGAGAGGACCAGGTAAGGACCAGATTCACCAGGTCCAAGAGGCCCACGTGTGGACCTGAGACACCAGGTATGGGTGAGGCCCTGGTGGCAACCCCAGTCACCAGGTCCAGGTGAGGCCAGCCTGCAGGCCAGAGTCATCAGATCCAGGTGAGGCCAGGTGGGGACGGGAGTCACAAGGTAAATGTGAGTCTACAAGAACACCACAGTCACCAGGTCCAGGTGTGGTTCATGTGGGAACAGGAGTCACCAGATCCAGCTGAGAACCAGTTGGGGACGACAAGTCACCAGGTCCAGATTTAGGCCTAGGTTGGGGGACGAGAGTCATCAGGACCAGTTGAGGCCAAAGTGTGCAGCAAAGTTATCCTGTCAAGGTGAGGACCAGGTGGGGAACAGAGTAACCATGTCCCATTGATGCCAGGTGGGAAAAGAGTCACAAGGTCCAGACGAATCCTAAGATTGGAGTAGATTCACCAGGTCCTGTTGAGGCCCAGCTGAGGACCAGTGTCCCCAGCTCCGGGTGTGTCACCCGGTTCTGGTGATATCCAGGTAGGGACCAGTGTCACAAGTCAGGGTGAGGCCCAGAGGGGGACGAGAATCACTAGGTCCAGGTGAGGCCCCGATGTGGAACTGAGAAACCAGGTCCCATGATGCCCATATGAGGACCTGAGTCACCAGGTCCAGGTGATGTCCCTGTGGGAACCAGTCACCCCGTCCAGGTGAGGCCCAGGTGGGACCACAGTCACCAGGTCCTGGTGAGGTCCAGGTATATAAGATAGTATCCAGGTCCCAATGATGCACAGGTAAGGACCAGAGTCAACAAGTCCAGGAGAGGCCCAAATATGGATCAGAGTCATTGTGTTCCAGGTGAGACCAGATGGAGACCACAGGAACCAGGTCCAGGAGAGCCCCATATGGGAACCAGAGCCACCAGATCCAGGTGAGGTCCAGGACGGACCACAGTCACAAGGCCCAGGTGAGGCGCAGGTGGCAACATGATTCACCAAGTCCAGGTGAGGCCCACGTGGTGACCTGTCACCAGATCCAGGTGCGGACCAGCTAAGAACCAGATTCACCAGGCCCAAGTGAAGCCCAAGGGGTGACGAGAGTCACCAGGTAAGGCTGAGGCCCCGAGGGGTAACCAGAGTAACCAGTTTAGTTTGAGGCCCAGAATGGGACCAGAGGTCCCTGGACAAAGTGAGGCCCAGGTGTGGAATAGAGTATCCAGGACCCAATGATGCCTGGGTGAAGACCAGAATCACTAGGGCCATGAAAGCCCAGATGGGGAACAGAATCACTAGGTCCTGGTGAGGCATAGTATAAGAACACAGTCACCAGTATCAGGTGAGCACCTTGTGGGAACTAGAGCCACTCTATCCCGCTGAGTCCCAGGTCCATGTGAGGCCCACGTGAGGACCAGATTCATCAGATCGAATTGAGGCATAGCTGGGGACAAGAGTCATCAGGTCTGGGTGCGGCCTAGGTGGGGCAAGATTCAGCAGTTCTGAGTTAGGTCAACGTGGGGACGAGAGACACCAGTAAAGGTGAGGCCAAACTGAGACCAGAGTCACCAGATACAGGTGAGTTCCAGGTGGGGACCAGAGTCACCAAATCCAGGTGAAGTCCAGGTGGGGACCAGACTAACCAGTTCCGGGTGAGGACCAGGTAAGGACAAGATTCAACAGGTCCACGTGAGGCCCACGTTGGGACCTGTGTCACCAGGCATGGGTGAGTCTCAGGTGACAACCCCACTCACTAGGTCCAAGTGAGGCCAACCTGCAGGCCATGCCGAGGAACCATGTCCTGATGATGCCCAGGTGGGGTCTAGTGTTACCAGGTCCAGGTGAGGCCAACCTGCAGGCCATGCAGTGGAATCGTATCCCTATGATGCCCAGGTAGGGACCAGAGTCACCAGGTCCAGATGAGGCCCAGATGGAGCATATTCACTAGGTCCAGGTGAGGCCCAGTTGAGGACCTGAGTCACCAGATCTGGTTGAGGCCTAGAGGGGTACCAGAATCACCTGGTCCAGGTGACATCCAGATGGGGACCAGAGTCACCAGGTCAGGGTGAGGCCCAGAGCGGTTCCAGAGTCATCATGTCCAGGTGAGGCTCAGGTGTAGAACAGAGTCACCAGGTACCAATGATGCCCAGGTGAGGACCAGAGTCACCAGGTCTGGGTGACCCGCAGATAGGATCAGAGTCACCAGGTCCAGGTGAGGCCAAAAAGGAGTCCACAGCAATCAGGTCCAGGTGGGGAACAAAGTCACCAGGACTGGGTGAGGCCCTGATGGGGACCAGATACACCCGGTCCAGGTGATTCCCAGGTGGTGACCAGAGTTACCAGTTCTGGGTGAGGACCAGGTAAGGACCAGATTCACCAGGTCCAAGTGAGGCCCACGGGGGGACCTGTGTCACCAGATATGGGTGAGGCCCTGGTGGCAACCCCACTCACCAGGTCCAGGTGAGGCCAACCTGCAGGCCATGCAGAGGAACCGTGTCCCGATGAAGCCCAGGTAGGGATCAGAGTTACCAGGTCCAGGTGAGGCCAACCTGCAGGCCATGCAGAGGAACCGTGTCCCGATGAAGCCCAGGTAGGGACCAGAGTCACCAGGTCCATATGAGGCCCAGATCGTGTATATTCACTAGGTCCAAGTGAGGCCCATTTGAGGACCAGGGTCACCAGATCTGGTTGAGGCCTAGAGGGGTACCAGAATCACCTGGTCCAGGTGACATCAAGATGGGGACCAGAGTCACCAGGTCAGGGTGAGGCCCAGAGAGGTTCCAGAGTCATCATGTCCAGGTGAGGCTCAGGTGTGCAACAGAGTAATCAGGTACCAATGATGCTCAGGTGAGTTCCAGAGTCACCAGATCTGGGTGACACGCAGATAGGATCAGAGTCACCAGTTCCAGGTGAGGCAAAAAGAGTCCACAGCAATCAGTTCCAAGTGGGGAACAAAGTCACCAGGACTGGGTGAGGCCCAGATGGGACCAGATTCACCAGGCCCAAGGGAGGCCAAGGTGGTGACCAGAGTCCCCGGGTCTGGAAGAGTACCAGGTAGGACAAGATTCACCAGGTCCAAGAGGCCCACGTGGGGACGTGGGTCACCAGATATGTGTGAGGCCCAGGTGGCAACCCCACTCACCAGGTCCAGGTGAGGCCAACTTGCAGGCCAGAGTCACCAGATCCAGGTGAGCCCCTAGTGGGGACTGGAGTCACCAGGTAAATGTGAGTCTACAAGAACACCACAGTCACCAAGTCCAGGTGTGGTTCATGTGGGAACGAGAGTCACCAGGTCCAGGTGAGACCCAGATGAGGACCACAGTCACCAGTTCCAGATTCAGGCCTAGGTGGGGGGACCAGATTCATCAGGACCAGTTGAGGCCAAAGTGTTGAGCAAAGTTATCATGTCCAGTTGAGACCCAGGTGGGGAACAGAGTAACCATGTCCCATTGATGCCAGTTGGGAAAAGAGTCACAAGGTACGGACGAGGCCTAAGTGAGGAGTAGATTCACCAGGTCCTGTTGAGGCCCATTTGAGGACCAGTGTCCCCAGCTCTGGGTGAGTCCCAGAGGGGGACCAGAGTCACCCGGTTCTGGTGATATCCAGTTGGGGACCAGAGTCAGCACGTCAGGGTGAGGTCCAGAAGGGGGCGAGAACCACTAGGTCCAGGTGAGGCCCCAATGTGGACCTGAGAAACCAGGTCCCATGATGCCCATATGAGGACCTGAGTCACCAGGTCCAGGTGAGGTCCCTGTGGGAACCAGTCACCTTGTCCAGGTGTGGCCCAGGTGGGAGCACACTCACCAGGTCCAGGTGAGGCCCAGGTATATAGAGAGTATCCAGGTCCCAATGATGGCCAGGAAAGGACCAGAGTGAACAGGTCCAAGAGAGGCCCAAATATGGATCAGAGTCATTGTGTTGCAGGTGAGGCCAGATGGAGACCACAGGAACCAGGTCCAGGAGAGCCCCATATGGGAACCAGAGCCACCAGATCCAGGTGAAGTCCAGGTGGGACCACAGTCACAAGGTCCAGGTGAGGCGCAGGTGGCAACATGATTCACCAAGTCCAGGTGAGGCCCAGGTGGCGACCAGTCACCAGATCCAGGTGCGGACCAGCTAAGGATCAGAATCACCAGGCCCAGGTGAAGCCCAAGGGGTGACCAGTGTCACCAGGTAAGGGTGAGGTCCAGAGGGGAAAACAGTGTAACCAGTTTAGTTTGAGGCCCAGAATGGGACCAAAGCACCCTGGTGAAAGAGAGGCCCAGGAGTGGAATAGAGTATCCAGTTCCGAATGATGCCTGGGTGAGGACCAGAGTCACTAGGGCCATGCAGGCCTAGATGGGGAACAGAATCACTAGGTCCTGGTGATTCATAGAATAAGACCACAGTCACCAGTATCAGGTGAGCCCCTTGTGCGAACCAGAGCCACTGTATCCAGCTGAGTCCCAGGTCCATGTGAAGCCCATGTGAGGACCGGATTCATCAGGTCTAATTGAGGCATAGCTGGGGACAAGAGTCACCAGGTCTGTGTGCAGCCTAGGTGGGGAAAGAATCAGCAGTTCTGAGTTAGGTCTAAGTGGGGACGAGAGACACCAGGTCCAGGTGAGGCCAAAGTGAGGACCAGAGTCACCAGATCCAGGTGAGGTCCATGTTGGAAAGAGAGTCACCAGGTCCAGGAGAGGTCCAGGTTGGGACCACAGTCACTAGAACCAGGTGAAGTCCAGGTGGGGACCAGAGTCACCAGATCGAGGTGAAGCCCAAGGTGGGGACCAGAGTCACTAGGTCCAGATGAGGCCCTGGTGAGGACCAAAGTTACCAGGTACACGTGAGAAGCCGGTGGAGATCAGAGGCAACAGGTCATTGTGAGTCCGGCTTGGGGACCATGGTCAACAGGTCCACTTGAGACCCAGGTGTGGAACACAGTAAGCAGGTGCAGGTGAGTCCCCCGTGGTGACAAGATTCACTACGTCCAGGTGAGGCCCAGGTGGGGACCAGGATCACCAGGAAGAGGGGAGGCCCTTGAAAGTACCAGAGTCAACAGTTCGAGGTCAGGCGCAGGTGGCAACCAGGGTAAGCAAGTCCAAGTCAGGCCAAAGTGGGGTTCACAGTCACTAGGGCACGGTGTGACCAAGGGGGGGACCAGAGTCACCTGGTCCAGGTGAGGTCCAGTTGTGGAACACAGTCACCAGGTCCCATATTTGCCCAGTTGAGGACCATGGTCAACAGGGCCAGGTGAGGCCGAGATGGGGACCGGAGTCCCGAAATCCAGGTGAAGCCCAGCTGGGGACCACAGTCACCAGATCCAGGGTAGTCTCAGGTGCAGACCAGAATCACCAAGTCCAGGTGTGGTGCAGGTGGCAACCAAACTCACCAGGTCCCGGTGAGGCCCTGGTGAAGAACAGAGTCACGAGGTACATGAGAAGCTAGAAACACATGGGAGCCCTGGGTGGCGCAGCGGTTTGGCGCCTGCCTTTGGCCCCGGGCGCGATCCTGGAGACCCGGGATCGAATCCCACGTCGGGCTCCCGGTGCATGGAGCCTGCTTTTCCCTTTGCCTGTGTCTCTGCCTCTCTCTCTCTCTGTGACTATCATAAATAAATAAAAATTAAAAAAAAAAGAAGCTAGAAACCCTGCGGCCATCAGGTCCACATGATCTCCATGTGGGAACGAGAATCACCAGTTACAGGCGAGGACCAGGTGGGGATACGACTCACCATGTCCAGGTGAGACCCAGGTGGGAACCAGTGTCACCATGTCCAGGTGTGGCCGAGGTAAAGACCAGAGTTAATAGGTCCGGCTGGGTCACTGTTAGTGAACAGTGTAACCATATCCTAATGCTACCCAGGTGGGTAGCAGAGACACCAGGTCCTTGTGAGGCCCAAATGGGACCAGAGTCATGAGGTCCAGGTGAGGTCCCGATGGGAACCACAGTCACCAGGTCAGGTGAGGCCATGCTTAGGATCAGAGTCACCAGTTACAGGTGAGGCCCAGGTGGAGCCAGAGTCACCTGGTACAGAAGAGGCCAAAGTCAGGACCAGAGTTACCAGGATCAGGTCACTCCAAGTGGGAATAGAGTAACCATGTCCCGATGATGCCCAGGTAGAACCAGAGTCACCAGGTCCAGATGTGGCGCAGGTGGGGAGCATGTTCACTAGGTCCCGTTGAGGCCCAGTTGAGGTCAGAGTCACCAGGTCTAGTTGAGGCCTAGAGGGGTACCAGATTCACCTGGTCTGGTGACATCCAGATGGGGACCAGAGTCCCCATGTCAGGCTGAGGCCCAGAGGGGATCCAGAGTCATCATATCCAGGTGAGGCTCAGGTGTGGAACAGAGTATCCAGGTCATAATGTTCCACAGGTGAGGACCAGAGTCACGAGATCTTGGTGAGGTCCAGTTAGGATCAGAGTCACCAGTTCCAGGTGAGGCCAAAAAGTTGTCCACAGCAATCAGGTCCAGGTGGGGAAGAAAGTCAACAGGACTGGGTGAGGCACAGATGGGGACCAGATTCACCAGGACCAGGTGATTCCCAGGTGGTGACCAGAGTTACCAGTTCCGGGTGACCACCAGGTAAGGACCAGATTCACCAGGTCCAAGTGAGGCCCACGTGGGGACCTGTGTCACTAGGCATGGGTGAGGCCCAGGTGACAAACCCACTCACCAGGTCCAGGTGATGCCAACCTCCAGGCCATGCAGAGGAACCAGTTCCCAATCACGCCCAGGTAGGGACGATAGTTACCAGGTCCAGGTGAGGCCAACCTACAGGCCATGCAGTGGAACCATGTCCCGATGATGCCCAGGTAGGGACCAGAGTTACCAGGTCCAGGTGAGGCCAACCTGCAAGTCATGCAGTGGAACCATGTCCCGATGATGCCCAGGTAGGTACCAGAGTCACCAGGTCCAAATGAGGCCCAGATGGAGCATATTCACTAGGTCCAGGTGAGGCCCAGTTGAGGATCAGAGTCACCAGACCTGGTTGAGTCTCAGAGGGGTACCAGACTCCCCTGGTCCAGGTGACTTCCATATGGGGACCAGAGTCACCAGGTCAGGTTGATGCCCAGAGATGTTCCAGAGTCATGATGTCCAGGTGAGGCTCAGGTGTGGAACAGAGTCACCAGGTACCAATGATGCCCAGGTGAGGACCAGAGTCACCAGGTCTAGGTGACGCGCAGATAGGATCAGAGTCACCCGTTTCAGGTGAGGCCAAGAAAGAGTCCACAGCAATCTGGTCCAGGTGGGGAACAAAGTCACCAGGACTGGGTATGGCCCAGATGGGGACCAGATTCACCAGGTCCCGGTGAGGCCCTGGTGGGGACCAGAGTCAAGAGGTACATGAGAAGCTCAAAACACTGCAGCCACCAGTTCCACATGAGTCCATGTGGGAACGAGAATCACCAGTTACACGTGAGGACCAGGTGGGGATCCGACTCACCATGTCCAGGTGAGACCCAGGTGGGAACCAGTGTCACCATGCCCAGGTGTGGCCCAGGTGAAGACCAGAGCTAATAGGTCCGGCTGTGTCACTGTTAGTGAACAGTGTAACCATATCCTGATGCTACCCATGTGGGTACCAGAGACACCAGGTCCTGGTAAGGCCCAGGTGGGACCGGAGACGTGAGGTCCAGGTGAGGTCCCGATGGGAAACACAGTCACCAGGTCAGATGAGGCCATGCGTAGGATCAGAGTCACCAGTTACAGGTGAGGCCCAGGTGGAGCCAGAGTTACCTGGTACAGAAGAGTCCAAAGAGAGGACCAGAGTTACCAGGATCAGGTCATTCCCAGTGTGGAATAGAGTAACCATGTCCCGATGATGCCCAGGTAGGGACCAGAGTCACCAGGTCCAGATGAGGCCCAGATGGAGCATATTCACTAGGTCCAGGTGAGGCCCAGTTGAGGACCAGAGTACCAGATCTGGTTGAGTCCTAGAGGGGTACAAGAATCACCAGGTCCAGGTGACATCCAGATGGGGACCAGGGTCACCAGGTCAGGGTGAGGCCCAGAGAGGTTCCAGTGTCATCATGTCCAAGTGAGGCTCAGGTGTGGATCAGAGTCTCCAGGTACCAATGATGGCTAGGTGAGGACGAGAGTCACCAGGTCTGGGTGACACTCAGATACGATCAGAGTCACCCGTTTCAGGTGAGGCCAAGAAAGAGTCCACAGCAATCAGGTCCAGGTGGGGAAAAAAGTCACCAGGACTGGGTGAGGCACAGATGGGGACCAGATTCACCAGGTCCAGGTGAGAACCAGGTGGTGACCAGAGTCCCCGGGCCTGGGAAAGGACCAGGTAAGAACAAGATTCACCAGGTCCAAGAGGCCCACGTGGAGACCTGAGT
Source organism: Canis lupus dingo (assembly GCF_003254725.2). Classification (NCBI taxonomy): domain Eukaryota; kingdom Metazoa; phylum Chordata; class Mammalia; order Carnivora; family Canidae; genus Canis; species Canis lupus. The sequence goes on along the minus strand of NW_026019399.1, from coordinate 181,052 downwards.
CACCAGGTATGGGTGAGGCCCAGGTGTCAACCCCACTCACCAGGTCCAGGCGAGCCCAACCTGCAGGCCAGAGTCACCAGATCCAGGTGAGGCCCTAGTGGGTACCGGAGTCACCACGAAAATGTGAGTCTACAAGTACACCACAGTCACCAGGACCAGGTTTAGTTTATGTGGGAACTAGAGTCACCAGGTCTAGGTGAGACCCAGGTGGGGACCAGTGTCCCCGGGTCTAGGAAAGGACCAGGTAAGGACCAGATTCACCAGGTAGAAGAGGTCCACGTGGGGACCTGAGTCACCAGGTATGGGTGAGGCCCAGGTGGCGACCCCACTCACCAGGTCCAGGTGAGGCAAACCTGCAGGCCAGAGTCACCAGATACAGGTGAGGCCCTAGAGGCAACCAGAGTCACCATGTAAATGTGAGTCTACCAGAACACCACAGTCACCAGGTCCAGGTGTGGTTCATGTGGGAACGAGAGTCACCAGATCCAGGTGAGACCCAGGTGGGGACCACAGTCATCAGTTCCAGATTGAAGCCTAGGTGGGGGGACCAGAGTCATCAGGACCAGTTGAGGCCAAAGTGTGGAGCAAAGTTATCATGTCCAGTTGAGGCCCAGGTGGGGAACAGAGTAACCATTTCCCATTGATGCCAGGTGGGAAGAGTCACAAGGTCCAGAAGAGGCCTAAGTGAGGAGTAGATTCACCAGGTCCTGTTGAGGCCCAGTTGAGGACCAGTGTCACGAGGTCAAGTTGAGCCTAGAGGGGTACCAGATTCACCTGGTCTAGGTGAAATCCAGATGGGGACCAGAGTCACCATGTCAGGCTGAGGCCCAGAGGGGATCCAGAGTCAACATGTCCAGGTGAGGCTCACGTGTGGAACAGTGTATCCAGTTCATAATGGTCCACAGGTGAGGACCAGAGTCACCAGATCTGGGTGAGGCCCACTTAGTATCAGAGTCACCAGTTCCAGGTGAGCCCCAGAAGGTGTCCACAGCAATCGCACAGGAGGCACCCCAAATCACCAGGTCCAGGTGAGGCCAACCTGCAGGCCATGAAGAAGAACCCTGTCCCACTGATGCCAAGGTAGGGACCAGAGTCACCAGGTCCAGAATCAGCGCAGGTGGGAACATATTCACTAGGTCCCTGTGAGGCCCAGTTGCGGACCAGAGTCACCAGGTCTACTTGAGGCCTAGAGGGTTACCAGATTCACCTGGTCTAGGTGACATCCTGATGGGGACCAGAGTCACCATGTTAGCCTCACCTGGACATGATGACTCTGGGCCAGGTCCTGGTGAGGCCCAGGTGGGACCAGAGATATGAGGTCCAGGTGAGGTCCCGATGGGAACCACAGTCACCAGGTCAGGTGAGGCCATTCTTAGGATCAGAGTCACCAGTTACAGGTGAGGCCCATGTGGAGCGACAGTCACCTGGTACAGAAGAGGCCAAAGTCAGGATCAGAGTTACCAGGATCAGGTCAGTCCCAGTGGGGAATAGAGTAACTATGTCCCGATGATGCCAAGGTAGAACCAGAGTCACCAGGTCCAGAAGAGGCGCAGGTGGGGAGCATGTTCACTAGGTCCCGGTGAGGCCCAGTTGAGGACCAGAGTCACCAGGTCAAGTTGAGGCCTAGAGGGGTACCAGATTCACCTGGTCTAGGTGACATCCAGATGGGGACCAGAGTCACCATCTCAGGCTGAGGCCCAGAGGGGATCCAGAGTTATCATGTCCACGTGAGGCACACATGTGGAACAGAGTATCCAGGTCATAATTGTCCACAGGTGAGGACCAGAGTCACCAGGTCTGGGTGACGCGCAGACAGGATCAGAGTCACCAGTTCCAGGTGAGGCCAAGAAGGAGTCCACAGTAATCAGGTCCAGGTGGGGAACAAAGTCACCAGGACTGGGTGAGGCCCAGATGGGGGACCAGATTCACCAGGTCCAGGTGAGGCGAGGTGGTGACCAGAGTCCCCGGGTCTGGGAGAGGACCAGGTAAGGATGAGATTCACCAGGTCCACGAGGCCCACGTGTGGAACTGAGTCACCAGGTATGGGTGAGGCCCAGGTGGCAACCCCACTCTCCAGTCCAGGTGAGGCCAACCTGCAGGCCAGAGTCACCAGATCCAGGTGAGTCCCTAGTGGGGACTGGAGTCACCAGGTAAATGTGAGTGTACAAGAAAACCACATTCACCAGGTCCAGGTGTGGTTCATGTGGGAACGAGAGTCACCAGGTCCAGGTGAGACCCAGGTGGGGACCATAGTCACCAGATCCAGATTGAGGCCTAGGTGGGGGGACCAGAGTCATCAGGATCATTTGAGGCCAAAGTGTGGAGCAAAGTTATCATGTCCAGGTGATGTCCATGTGGGGAAAAGAGTAACCATGTCCCATTGATGCCAAGTGGGAAAAGAGTCAGAAGGTACAGAAGAGGCCTAAATGAGGACTAGATTCACCATGTCCTGTTGACGTCCAGTTGAGCACCAGTGTCCCCAGCTCTGAGTGAGTCCCAGAGGGGGACCAGAGTCACCCAGTTCTGGTGATATCCAGGTGGGGACAAGACTCACCACGTCAGGGTGAGGCCCAGAGGGGGACGAGAATCACTAGTTTCAGGTGAGGCCCCGTTGTGGAACTGAGAAAAAAGGTCCCATAATGCCCAAATGAGGACCTGAGTCACCAGGTCCAGGTGAGGTCCCTGTGGGAACCAGTCACCTCGTCAAGGTGAGGCCCAGGTGGGACCACAGTCACCAGGGCCAGGTAAGTCCCAGGTATATAAGAGAGTATCCAGGTCCCAATGATGCCCAGGTAAGGACCAGAGTCAACAGTTCCAGGAGAGGCCCAAATATGGATCAGAGTCATTGTGTTCCAGGTGAGGCCAGATGGAGACCACAGGAACCAGGTCCAGGAGAGCCCCATATGGGAACCAGAGCCACCAGATCCAGGTGAAGTCCAGGTGGGACCACAGTCACAAGGTCCAGGTGAGGCGTAGGTGGCAACATGATTCACCAAGTCCAGGTGAGGCCCAGGTGGCGACCAGTCACCAGATCCAGGTGCGGACCAGCTAAGGACCAGAATCACCAGGCCCAGGTGAAGCCCAACGGTGACCAGTGTCACCAGGTAAGGGTGAGGTCCAGAGGGGAAAACAGTGTAACCAGTTTAGTTTGAGGCCCAGAATGGGACCAAAGCACCCTGGTGAAAGAGAGGCCCAGGAGTGGAATAGAGTATCCAGTTCCGAATGATGCCTGGGTGAGGACCAGAGTCACTAGGGCCATGCAGGCCTAGATGGGGAACAGAATCACTAGGTCCTGGTGATTCATAGAATAAGACCACAGTCACCAGTATCAGGTGAGCCCCTTGTGCGAACCAGAGCCACTGTATCCAGCTGAGTCCCAGGTCCATGTGAAGCCCATGTGAGGACCGGATTCATCAGGTCTAATTGAGGCATAGCTGGGGACAAGAGTCACCAGGTCTGTGTGCGGCCTAGGTGGGGAAAGAATCAGCAGTTCTGAGTTAGGTCCAAGTGGGGACGAGAGACACCAGGTCCAGGTGAGGCCAAAGTGAGGACCAGAGTCACCAGATCCAGGTGAGGTCCATGTTGGAAAGAGAGTCACCAGGTCCAGGAGAGGTCCAGGTTGGGACCACAGTCACTAGAACCAGGTGATGTCCAGGTGGTGACCAGAGTCCCCGGGTCTGGGAGAGGACCAGCTAAGGACCAGATTCAACAGGTCCAAATGAGGCCCATGTGGGGACCTGAGTCACCAGCTATGTGTGAGGCCTAGGGGGCAACCCCACTCCCCAGGTCCAGGTGAGGCCAACCTGCAGGCCAGAGTCACCAGTTGCAGGTGAGGTCCAGGTGGGTACCAGAGTCACCAGATCCAGGTGAGGTCCATGTTCAAAGAGAGTCACCAGGTCCAGGAGAGGTCCAGGTGGGGACCAGAATCACCAGATCCAGGTGAAGTCCAGGTGGGGACCAGAGTCACCAGATCCAGGTGAAGCACAAGTGGGGACCAAAATCAATAGGTCAAGATGAGGCCCAGGTGAGGACCAGAGTTACTAGGTACACGTGAGGCCCCGGTGGGGATCAGAAGCAACAGGTCCATGTGAGGCCGGCTTGGGGACCATGGTCAACTCGTCTACTTGAGGCCCAGGTGTGGAACACAGTAAGCAGGACAGGAAGTCCCCGGGGGTGACAAGAGTCACCACGTCCAGGTGAGGCCCACGTGGGGACCAGGATCACCAGGTACACGGGAGGCCATTGAAAGAACCAGAGTCAACACTTCGAGGTCAGGAGCAGGTGGTAACCAGGGTCAGCAGGTCCAAGTCAGGCCAAAGTGGGGTTCACAGTCACTAGGGCACGGTGAGACCCAGAGGGGGACCAGAGTCACCTGGTTCTGGTGAGGTTCAGTTGTGGAACACAGTCACCGGGTCCCAATTTTGCCCAGTTGAGGACCATGGTAAACAGGGGCAGGTGAGTCCCAGATGGGGACCGGAGTCTCCAAATCCAGGTGAAGCCCAGGTGGGGAACACAGTCACGAGATCCGGGGTAGTCTCAGGTGCAGATCAGAATCACCAGGTCCAGGTGAGGTGCAGGTGGAAACCACACTCACCAGGTCCTGGTGAGGCCCTGGTGGGGACCAGAGAGACGAGGTACACGATAAGCTAGAAACACTGCAGCCACCAGGTCCACATGATGTCCACGTGGGAACGAGAATCACCAGTTACAGTTGAGGACCAGGTGGCGATCCCACTCCCCATGTCCAGGTGAGACACAGGTGGAAACAAGTGTCACCATGTCCAGGTGTGGCCCAGTTGAAGACCAGAGTTAATAGTTCCCGCTGGGTCACTGTTAGTTAACAGAGTACCATATCCTGATGCTAACCAGGTGGGTACCAGAGACACCAGGTCCTGGTGAGGGCCAAGTGGGACCAGAGTCACCAGATCTGGTTGAGGCCTAGAGGGGTACCAGAATCACCTGGTCCAGGTGACATCCAGATGGGGACCAGAGTCACCAGGTCAGAGGGAGGCCCAAAGAGGATCCCCAGTCATAATGTCCAGGTGAGGCTCAGGTGTGGAACAGAGTCACCAGGTACCTATGATGCCAAGGTGAGGACCAGAGTCACCAGATATGGGTGATGCGCAGGTAGGATCAGAGTCACCAGATCTATGTGAGGCAAAGAAAGTGTCCACAGCAATCAGGTCCAGGTGGGTAACAAAGTCCCCAGGACTGGGTGAGGCTCAGATGGGGACCAGATTCACCAGGTCCAGGTGAGGCCCAGGTGGTGACCAGAGTTCCCGGGTCTGGGAGAGGACGAGGTAAGGACCAGATTTACCAGGTCCAAGAGGCCCACGGTGGGACCTGAGTCACCAGGTATGGGTGAGGCCCAGGTGGCCATCCCACTCACAAGGTCCAGGAGAGGCCAACCTGCATGCCAGAGTCACCAGATCCAGGTGACGCCCTAGTGGGGACCGGAGTCACCAGGTAAACGTGAGTCTACAAGAACACCACAGTCACCAGGTCCTGGTGTGGTTCATGTGTGAACGAGAGTCACCAGGTCCAGGTGAGACCCAGGTGGGGACCACAGTCACCAGGTCCAGATTGAGGCCTAGGTGGAGGGACCAGATTCATCAGGAGCAGTTGAGGCCAAAGTGTTGAGCAAAGTTATCATGTCCAGTTGAGACCTAGGTGGGGAACAGAGTAACCATGTCCCATTGATGCCAGTTGGGAAAAGAGTCACAAGGTCCGAGAGAGAGTCCACAGCAATCAGGTCCAGGTGGGGAACAAAGTCACCAGGACTGGGTGAGGCTCAGATGGGGACCAGAGTCACCAGATCCAGGTGAAGCCCAGGTGGGGAGCAGAGTCACTAGGTCCAGATGAGGCCCAGGTGAGGACCAGAGTTACATGGTACACGTGAGACCCCGAAAGGGATCAGAGGCAACAGGTCCATGTGAGGCCGGCTTGGGGACATGGTCAACAGGTGTACTTGAGGCCCAGGTGTGGAACACAGTAACCAGGTCCTGGTGAGTCCCCGGTGGTGAGAAGAGTCACCACATCCAGGTGAGCTCCAGGTGGGGACCAGGATCACCAGGTAAAAGGGAGGCCCTTGAAAGAACGAGAGACAACAGTTCGAGTTCAGGCGCAGGTGTCAACCATGGTCAGCAGGTCCAAGTCAGCCCAAAGTGAGGTTCACAGTCACTAGGGCACGGTGAGACCCAGACGGGGACCAGAGTCATCTGGTCCAGGTGAGGTCCAGTTGTGGAACACCGTCACCGGGTCCCAATTTTGCCCAGTTGAGGACCATGGTCAACAGGGCCAGGTGAGGCCAAGATGGGGACCTGAATCCCCAAATCCTGGCGAAGCCCAGGTGGGGACCACAGTCACCAGATCCAGGGTAGTCTCAGGTGCAGACCAGAATCACCAGGTCCAGGTGAGGTGCAGGTGGCAACCACACTCACCAGGAACCGGTGGGGCCTGGTGAGGACCAGAGTCACGAGGTACATGCAAACCTAGTAACACTAGAGCCACCAGGTCCACATGATGTCCATGTGGGAACGAGAATCACCAGTTACAGGTGAGGACCAGGTGGTGATCCGACTCACCATGTCCAGGTGAGACCCAGGTGGGAGCCAGTCTCACCATGACCAGGTGTGGCCAAGGTGAAGACTAGAGTTAATAGGTCCGGCTGGGTCACTGTTAGTGAACAGTGTAACGATATCCTGATGCTACACAGGTGGGTACCAGAGACACCAGGTCCTGGTGACCCCGAGATGGGACCAGAGACCTAAGGTCCAGTTGAGGTCCCGATGGGAACCACAGTCACCATGTCAGGTGAGGCCATGCTTAGAATCAGAGTCACCAGTTACAGGTGAAGCCCAGGTGGAGCCAGAGTCACCCGGTATAGAAGAGGCCAAAGTCAGGACCAAAGTTACAAGGATCAGGGCAGTCCCAGTGGGGGATAGAGTAACCATGACCCAATGATTCCCAGGAAGAAACAGATTCGCCAGGTCCAGATGAGGCGCAGTTGGGGAGCATAATCTCTAGGTCCCGGTGAGGCCCAGTTGAGGACCAGAGTCACCAGGTCAAGTTGAGGCCTAGAGGCGTACCAGATTCCCCTGGTCTAGGTGACATCCAGATGGGGACCAGACTCACCATGTCAGGGTGAGGCCCAGAGGGGATCCAGAGTCATCATGTCCAGGTGAGGCTCAGGTGTGGAACAGAGTATCCAGGTCATAATGATCCACAGGTGAGGACCAGAGTCACCAGATCTGGGTGAGGCCATGTAAGGATCAGAGTCAGCAGTTCCAGGTGAGGCCAAGTAGGAGTCCACAGCAATCAGGTCCAGGTGGGGAGCAAAGTAACCAAGCCTGGGTGAGGTCCAGATGGGGACCAGATTCAACAGGTCCAGGTGATTCCCAGGTGGTGACAAGGGTTACCAGTTCTGGGTGAGGACCAGGTAAGGACCAGATTCACCAGGTCCAAGTGAAGCCCACGTGGGACCTGTGTCACCAGTTATGGGGAGACCCAGGTGGCAACCTCACTCACCAGGTCCAGGGGAGGCCAACCTGAAGGCCATGCAGAGGAACCGTGTCCCGATGATGGCCATGTAGGGACCAGAGTTACGAGGTCCAGGTGAGGCCAACCTGCATGCAATGCAGTGGAACCATGTCCCGATGATGCCCAGGTAGGGACCAGAGTCACCAGGTCCAAATGAGGCCCCGATGGAGCATATTCACTACGTCCAGGTGAGGCCCAGTTGAGGACCAGAGTCACCAGGTCAAGTTGAGGCCTAGAGGCGTACCAGATACCCTGGTCTAGGTGACATCCAGATGGGGACCAGACTCACCATGTCAGGGTGAGGCCCAGAGGGGATCCAGAGTCATCATGTCCAGGTGAGGCTCAGGTGTGGAACAGAGTATCCAGGTCATAATGATCCACAGGTGAGGACCAGAGTCACCAGATCTGGGTGAGGCCCAGTAAGGATCAGAGTCAGCAGTTCCAGGTGAGGCCAAGTAGGAGTCCACAGCAATCAGGTCCAGGTGGGGAGCAAAGTAACCAAGCCTGGGTGAGGTCCAGATGGGGACCAGATTCAACAGGTCCAGGTGATTCCCAGGTGGTGACAAGGGTTACCAGTTCTGGGTGAGGACCAGGTAAGGACCAGATTCACCAGGTCCAAGTGAGGCCCACGTGAGGACCTGAGTCACCAGGTATGGATGAGGCCCACATGGCAACCCCACTCACCAGGTCTAGGTGAGGCCAACCTGCAGGCCAGTGTCACCAGATCCAGGTGAGGCCCTAGTGGGGATCGGAGTCACCAGGTAAATGTGAGTCTACAAGAACACCACAAGGACCAGGTCCAGGTGTAGTTCATGTGGGAACGATAGTCACCAGGTCCAGGTGAGCCCCAGGGAGGGACCACAGTCACTGGGTCCAGATTGAGGCCTAGGTGGGGGGACCAGAGTCATCAGGACCAGTTGAGGCCAAAGTGTGGAGCAAAGTTATCATGTCTAGGTGAGGCCCAGGTGGGGAACAGAGTAACCATGTCCCGTTGATGCCAGGTGGGAAAAGAGTCACAAGGTTCAGACGAGACCTAAGTGAGGAGTAGATTCAACAGGTACTGTTGAGATCCAGTTGAGGACCAGTGTCCCCAGCTCTGGGTTAGTCCCAGAGGGGGAACAGAGTCACCCGGTTCTGCTGATATCCAGATGGGGACCAGAGTCTCCATGTCATGTGAGGCCCAGAGTGGATCCAGAGTCATCATGTCCAGGTGAGGCTCAGGTGTGGAACAGAGTATCCAGGTCATAATGGTTCACAGGTGAGGACCAGAGTCACCAGATCTGAGTGAGGCCCAGCTACGATCAGAGTCACCACTTCCAGGTGAGGCCAAGAAGGAGTCCACAGCAATCAGGTCCAGGTGGGGAACAAATCCACCAGGACTGGGTGAGGACCAGGTAAGGACCAGATTCACCAGGTCCAAGTGAGTCCCACGTGGGCACCTGGGTCACCAGGTATGGGTGAGGCCCAAGTGGCATCCCCACTCACCAGGTCCAGGTGAGGCCACCCTGCAGGCAATGCAGAGGAAGAGTGTCTCGATGATGCCCAGGTAGAACCACAGTTACTAGGTCCAGGTGCGGCCAACCTAAAGGCCATGCAGTGGAACCAAGTCCCGATGATGCCCAGGTAGGGAAGAGAGTCACCAGGTCCAAATGAGGCCCAGATGGAGCATATTCAATAGGTCCACGTGAGGCCCTGTTGAGGACCAGAGTCACCAGATCCAGGTGAATCCAAGGTGGGGACCAGATCACTAGGTCCAGATGAGGCCCAAGTGAGGACCAGTGTTACCAGGTACACGTGATGCCCCGGTGGGAATCAGAGGAAACAGGTCCATATGAGGCCGGCTTCGGTACCATGGTCAACAGGTCTACTTGAGGCCAAGGTGTGGAACACAGTAACCAGGTCCAGGTGAGTCCCCGGTGGTGACAAGAGTCACCACGTCCAGGTGAGTCCCAGGGGGGACCAGGAACACCAGGTACAGGGGAAGCCCTTAAATGAACCAGAGTCAACAGTTCGAGGTCAGGCGCAGGTGTCAACCAGGGTCAGGAGGTCCAAGTCAGGCCAAAGTGGGGTTCACAGTCACTAGGGCACGTTGAGACCCAGAGGGGGACCAGAGTCACCTGGTCCAGGTGAGGTCCAGGGGTGGAACACAGTCACCGGGTCCCAATTTTGCCAGTTGAAGACCATGGTTGACAGGGCAAGGTGAGGCCCAGATTGGGGATCCTCAATCTGGATCAGAGTCACCAGTTCCAGTTGAGGCTAAGAAGGGGTCCACAGCAATCAGGTCCAGATTGACGCCTAGGTCGGGGGACCAGAGTCATCAGGACCAATTGAGGCAAAAGTGTGGCGCAAAGTTATCATGTCTAGGTGAGGCCCAGGTGGGGAACAGAGTAACCATGTCCCATTGATGCCAGGTGGGATAAGAGTCACAAGGTTCAGACGGGACCTAAGTGAGGAATAGATTCAACAGGTACTGTTGAGATCCAGTTGAGGACCAGTGTCCCCAGCTCTGGGTTAGTCCCAGAGGGGGACCAGAGTCACCCGGTTCTGGTGATATCCAGATGGGACCAGAGTCACCACGTCAGGGTGAGGCCCAGAGGGGGACAAGAGTCACTAGGTCCAGGTGAGGCCCCGATGTGGAACTGAGAAACCAGGTCCCATGATGCCCATATGAGGACCTGAGTCAACAGGTCCAGGTGAGGTCCCTGTGGGAACCCGTCACCTCGTCCAGGTGAGGCCCAGGTGGGACCACAGTCACCAGGTCCAGGTGAGGCCCAAGTATATAAGAGAGTATCCATGTCCCAATGATGCCCAGGTAAGGACCAGAGTCAACAGGCCCAGGAGAGGCCCAAATATGGATCAGAGTCATTGTGATCCAGGTGAGGCCAGATGGAGACCACAGGAACCAGGTCCAGGGGAGCCCCATGTGGGAACCAGAGCAACCAGATCCAGGTGATGGTCAGGTGGGACCACAGTTACAAGGACCAGGTGAGGCGCAGGTGGCAACAGGATTCACCAAGTCCAGGTGAGGCCCAGTTGGCGACCAGTCACCATCCAGGTGCGGACCTGCTAAGGACCAGATTCACCAGGTTCAGGTGAAGCCCAAGTGGTGACCAGAGTCACCAGGTAAGGGTGAGGTTCAGAGGGGGAACCAGAGTAACCAGTTTAGTTTGAGGCCCAGAATGGGACCAGCGGTCCCTGGTCAAAGTGAGGTCCAGGTGTGGAATAGAGTATCCAGGTCCCAATGATGCCTGGGTGAGGACCAGAGTCACTAAGGCCATGCAGACCCAGATGGGGAACAGAATCACTAGGTCCTGGTGAGGCATACAATAAGACCACAGTCAGCAGTATCAGGTGAGCCCCTTGTGGGAACCAGAGCCACTCTTTCCAGCTGAGTCCCAGGTACATGTGAGGTCCACGTGAGGACCAGATTCATCAGGTCGAATTGAGGAATAGCTAGGGACAAGAGTCACCAGGTCTGGGTGCGTAATAGGTGGGGCAAGATTCAGCAGTTCTTAGTTAGGTCAAAGTGGGCAAGAGAGACACCAAGTCAAGGAGAGGTCCAGATTGGGACCAGAGTCACCAGATCCAGGTGAAGTCCAGATGGGGACCAGAGTCTCCAGATCCAGGTGAAGCCCAGGTGGAGACCAGAGTCTCTAGGTCCAGATGAGGCCCAGGTGAGGACCAGAGTTACAAGGTACACGTGAGGCCCCGGTGGGTATCAGAGGCAACAGGTCCATGTGAGGCCGGCTTGGGGACCATGGTCAACAGGTCTACTTGAGGCCCAGGTGTGGAACACAGTAAGCAGGTCCAGGTGAGTCCCCAGTGGTGACAAGGGTCACCATGTCCAGGTGAGGGCCAGGTTCGGACCAGGATCACCAAGTACAGGGGAAGCCCTTGAAAGAACCATAGTCAACAGTTAGAGGTCAGGCGCAGGTTTCAACCAGGGTCAGCAGGTCTAAGTCAGGGGAAAGTGGGGTTCACAGTCACTAGGGCATGGTGAGACCCAGAGGGGCACCAGAGTCACGTGGTCCAGGTGAGGTCCAGTTGTGGAACAGAGTCACCGCGTCCCAATTTTGCCCAGTTGAGGACCATAGTCAACAGGGCAAGGTAAGGCCCGATGGGGACCGGAGTCCCCAAATCCAGGTGAAGCCCAGGTGGGGACCACAGTCACCAGATCCAGGGTAGTCTCAGGTGCAGACCAGAATCACCAGGAACAAGTGAGGTGCAGGTGTCAACCACACTCACCAGGTCCCGGTGAGGCCCTGGTGGGGAGCAGAGTCACAAGGTACATGACAAACTAGAAACACCGCAGCCACCAGGTCCACATGTTGTCCATGTGGGATCGAGAATCAACAGTAATAGGTTAGGACCAGGTGGGTATCTGACTCACCATGTCCAGGTGAGACCCAGGTGGGAACGAGTGTCACCATGTCAAGGTGTGGCCCAGGTGAAGATCAGAGTTAATAGGTCCGGCTGGGTCACTGTTATTGAACAGTGTAACCATATCCTGATGCTACCCAGGTGGGTACCAGAGACACCAGGTCCTGGTGAGGCCCAGCTGGGACCAGAGACATGAGGTCCAGGTGAGGTCCCGATGGGAACCACAGTCACCAGGTCAGGAGAGGCCATGCTTTGGATCAGAGTCACCAGTTACAGGTGAGGCCCAGGTGGAGCCAGAGTCACCTGGTACAGGAGAGGCCAAAGTCAGGACCAGAGATACCAGGATCAGGTCAGTCCCAGTGGGGAACAGAGTAACCATGTCCCGATGATGCCCAGGTAGACCCAGTGTCACCAGGTCCAGATGAGGCGCAGGTGGGGAGCATATTCACTAGGTCTCGGTGACACACAGTTGAGGACCAGTGTCACCAGGTCTATTTGAGCCCTAGGGGGGTAAAAGATTCACCTGGTCTAGGTGACATCCAGATAGGCACCAGAGTCACCATGTCAGGGTGAGGCCCAGAGAGGTTCCAGAGTCATCATGTCCAGGTGAGCCTAAGGTGTGGAACAGAGTCACCAGTTACCAATAATGCCCAGGTGAGGACCAGAGTCACCAGGTCTGGGAGACGCGCAGATAGGATCAGATTCACCAGTTCCTGGTGAGGCCAAGAAAGAGTCCACAGCAATCAGAACCAGGTGGGGAACAAAGTCACCAGGCCTAGGTGAGGCCCAGATTTGGACCAGATTCACCAGGTCCAGGTGAGGCCCAGGTGGTGACCAGAGTCCCCGGGTCTAGGAGAGGACCAGGTAAGGACCAGATTCACCAGGTCCAAGAGGCCCACGTGGGGACTGAGTCACCAGGTATGGGTGAGGCCCAGGTTGCAACCCCACTCACCAGGTCCAGGTGAGGCCAACCTGCAGGCCAGAGTCACCAGATCCAGGTGAGGCCCTAGTGGGGACCGGAGTCACCAGGTAAATGTGAGTCTACAAGATCACCACAGTCACCAGGTCCAGGTGTGGTTCATGTGGGAACGAGAGTCCCCAGGTCCAGGTGAGACCAAGTTGGGGACCACAGTCACCAGGGCCAGATGGAGGCCTAGGTGGGGGGACCCGATTCATCAGGATCAGTTGAGGCCAAAGTGTGGAGCAAAGTTATCATGTCCAGGTGAGGCCCAAGTAGGGAACAGAGTAACCATGTCCCATTGATGCCAGGTGGGAAAAGAGTCACAAGGTCCAGATGAGGCCTAAGTGAGGAGTAGATTCACCAGGTCCTGTTGACGCCCAGTTGAGGACCAGTGTCCCCAGCTCCGGGTGAGTACCAGAGGGGGACCAGAGTCACCCGGTTCTGGTGACGTCCAGGTGGGGACCAGAGTCACCACGTCAGGGTGAGGCCCAGAGGGAGACGAGAATCACTAGGTCCAGGTGAGGCCCCGATGTGGAACTGAGAAACCTGGTCCCATGATGCCCATAGGAGGACCTGAGTCACCAGGTCCAGTTGAGGTCCCTGTGGGAACCAGTCACCCCGTCCAGGTGAGGCCCAGGTGGGCCCAGAGTCACCAGGTCCAGGTGAGGCCCAAGTATATAAGAGAGTATCCAGCTCCCAATGATTTCCAGGTAAGGACCAGAGTCAACAGGTCCAGGAGACGCCCAAATATGTATCAGAGTCATTGTGTTACAGGTGAGGCCAGATGGAGACCACAGGAACCAGGTCCAGGAGAGCCCCATATGGGAACCAGAGCCACCAGATCCAGGTGAGATCCAGGTGGGACCACAGTCACAAGGTCCAGGAGAGGTCAGGTGGCAACAGGATTCACCAAGTACAGGTGAGGCCCAGGTGGCGACCAGTCACCACATCCAGGTTCGGAGCAGCTAAGGACCAGATTCACCAGGCACAATTGAAGCCCAAGGGGTGTCCCGAGTCACCAGGTCCAGGAGAGGTCCAGGTGGGTACCAGAGTCACCAGATACATGTGAAGTCCAGGTGGCGACCGCAGTCACCAGATCCAGGTGAAGCCCAGGTGGGGACCAGAGTCACTAGGTCCAGATGAGGCCCAGGTGAGGACCAGAGTTACCAAGTACACATGAGGCCCCGGTGGGGATCAGAGGCAACAGGTCCATGTGAGGCCGGCTTTGGGACCATGGTCAACAGGTCTATTGAGGCCCAGGTGTGGAACATAGTAAGCAGGTCCATGTGAGTCCCCAGTGGTGACAAGAATCACCACGTCCAGGTGAGGCCCGGTGTAGACCAGGATCACCAGTTACAGGGGAGGCCCTTGAAAGAACCAGAGTCAACAGTTCGAGGTTAGGCGCAGCTTCCAACCAGGGTCAGCAGGTCGAAGTCAGGCCAAAGTGGGTTTCACAGTCACTAGGGCACGGTGAGACCCAGAGGGGAACCAGAGTCACGTGGTCGAGGTGAGGTCCAGTTGTGGAACACAGTCACCGCGTCCCGATTTTGCCCAGTTGAGGACCATGGTCAACAGGGCCAGGTGAGCCCCAGATGGGGAGTCGAGTCCCCAAATCCAGGTGAAGCCCAGGTGGGGACCATAGTCACTAGATCCAGGGTAGTCTCAGGTGCAGACCAGAAACACCAGGTGCAGGTGAAATGCAGGTGGCAACCACACACACCAGGTCCTGGTGAGGCCCTGGTGGGGACCAGAGTCATGAGGTACATGAGAAGCTAGAAACACTGCAGCCACCAGGTCCACATGATGTCCATGTGGGAACGAGAATCACCAGTTACAGGGGAGGACCAGGTGGGGATCCGACTCACCATGTCCAGGTGAGACCCAGGTGGGAACCAGTATCACCATGTCCAGGAGTGGCCCAGGTGAAGGCCAGAGTTAATAGGTCCCGCTGGGTCACTGTTATTGAACAGTGTAACCTTATCCTGATGCTACCCAGGTGGGTACTGAGACACCAGGTCCTGGTGAGGCCCAGTTGTAACCGGAGACATGAGGTCCAGGTGAGGTCCCGATGGGAACCACAGTCACCAGGTCAGGTGAGGCCATGCTTAGGATCAGAGTCACCAGTTACAGGTGAGGCACAGGTGGAGCCAGAGTCACCTGGTACAGAAAATGACAAAGTCAGGAATAGTGTTACCAGGATCAGGTCACTCCCAGTGGGGAATAGAGTAATAATGTCCCGATGATGCCCACGTAGAACCAGAGTCACCATGTCCAGATGAGGCGCAGTTGGGGAGCATATTCACTAGGTCTCGGTGAGGCCCAGTTGAGGACTAGAGTCACCAGGTTTGGTTGAGGCCTAGAGGGGTACCAGATTCACCTGGTCTATGTGACATCCAGATGGGGACCAGAGTCTCCATGTCAGAGGGAGGCCCAGAGTGGATCCAGAGTCATGTCCAGGTGAGGCTCAGGTGTGGAACAGAGTATCCAGGTCGTATTGATCCACAGGTGAGGACCAGAGTCAGCAGATCTGGGTGAGGCCCAGTTAGCATCAGAGTCACCAGTTCCAGGTGAGGCCAAGAAGGCGTCCAAAGCAATCAGGTCCAGGTGGGGAACAAAGTCACCAGGACTGAGTGAAGACCAGGTAAGGACCAGATTCACCAGACCCAGGTGATTCCCAGGTGGGGAACTGTGTTACCAGGTAAGGGTGAGGCCCAGGTGACAACCCCACTCACCAGGTCCAGGTGAGGCCAACCTGCAGGCCATGCAGAGGAAACATGTCCCGATGATGCCCAGGTAGGGACGAGTGATACCACGTCGAGCTGAGGCCAACCTGCAGGCCATGCAGTGGAACCATATCCCGATGATGCCCAGGTAGGGACCAGAGTTACCAGGCCCAAATGAGGCCCAGATGGAGCATATTCACTAGGTCCAGGTGAGGCCCAGTTGAGGACCAGAGTCACCAGATCTGGTTGAGTCCTAGAGGGGTACCAGAATCACCTGGTCCAGGTGACATCCAGATGGGTCCAGAGTCACCATGTCAGGGCGAGGCCCAGAGAGGTTCCAGAGTCATCATGTCCAGGTGAGGCTCAGGTATGGAACAGAGTCACCAAGTACCAAAGATGCCCAGGTGAGGACCAGAGTCACCAGGTCTGGGTGACGCGCACATAGGATCAGAGTCACCAGTTCCAGGTGAGGCCAAGAAAGAGTCCACAGCAATCAGGTCCAGGTGCGGAACAAAGTCACCAGGACCGGGTGAGGCCCAGATGGGGACTAGATTGACCAGGTCCAGGTGAGGCCCAGGTGGTGACCAGAGTCCCCGGGTCTGAGAGAAGACCAGGTAAGTAACAGATTCACCAGGTCCAAAGGGCCACGTGGAGACCTGAGTCACCAGGTATGGGTGAGGCCCAGGTGGCAACCCCACTCACCAGGACCAGGTGAGGCCAACCTGCAGGCCAGAGTCACCATATCCAGGTGAGGCTCTAGTGGGGACCGGAGTCACAGGTAAATGTGAGTCTACAAGAACACCACAGTCAACAGGGCCAGGTGTGTTTCAAGTGGGAACGAGAGTCACCAGGTCCAGGTGAGACCCATGTGGGGACCACAGTCACCAGGTCCAGATTGAGGCCTAGGTTGGGGGACCAGATTCATCAGGACCAGTTGAGGCCAAAGTGTGGAGCAAAGTTATCATATCCCGGTGAGGCCCAGGTGGGGAACAGAGTAACCATGTCCCATTGATGCCAGGTGGGAAAAGAGTCACAAGGTCCAGATGAGGCCTAAGTGAGGAGTAGATTCACCAGGTCCTGTTTAGGCTCAGTTGAGGACCACTGTCCCCAGCACCAGGAGAGTCCCAGAGGGAGAGCAGAGTCACCCGGTTCTGGTGATATCCAGGGGTGAGCAGAGTCACCACGTCAGGGTGAGGCCCAGAGGGGACGAGAATCACTAGGTCCAGGTGAGGCCCCGATGTGGAACTGAGAAATCAGGTCGATAGATGCCCATATGTGGACCTGAGTCACCAGGTCCAGTTGAGGTCCCTGTGGGAACCAGTCTCCTCGTCCAGGTGAGGCCCACGTGGGACCACAGTCACCAGTTACAGGTGAGGCCGAGGTATATAAGAGAGTATCCAGGTCCCAGTGATGCCCATGTAAGGACCAGCGTCATCAGGTCCAGGAGAGGCCCAAATATGGATCAGAGTCATTGTGTTACAGGTGAGGCCAGATGGAGACAACACGGACCAGATTCAGGAGAGCCCCATATGGGAACCAGAGCAACCAGATCCAGGTGAGGTCCAGGTGGGACCACAGTCACAAGGTCCAGGGGAGGCGCAGGTGGCAACAGGATTCACCAAGTCCAGGTGAGACCCAGGTGCTGACCAGTCACCAGATCCAGGTGCGGACCAGCTAAGGACCAGATTCACCAGGCCTAATTGAAGCCCAAGGGGTGACCTGAGTCGCCAGGTAAGGGTGAGGCACAGAGGGGGAACCAGAGTAACCAGTTTAGTTTGAGGCACAGAATGGGACCAGAGGTCCCTGGTCAAAGTGAGGCGCAGGTGTGGAATAGAGTATCCAGGTCCCAATGATGCCTGGGTGAGGACCAGAGTCACTAGGGCCATGCAGGCCCAGATGGGGAACAGAATCACTAGGTCCTGGTGAGGCATAGAATAAGACCACAGTCACCAGTATCAGGTGAGCCCCTGAGGGAACCAGAGCCACTCTATCCAGCTGAGTCCCAGGTCCATGTGAGGCCCCCGTGAGGACCAGATTCATCAGGGCGAATTGAGGCATAGCTGGGGACAAGAGTCACCAGGTCTGGGTGCGGCCTAGGTGGGGCAAGATTCAGCAGTTCTGAGTTAGGTCAAAGTGGGGACGAGAGACACCAGGTCCAGGTGAGGCCAAACTGAGTACCAGAGTCACCAGATCCAGGTGAGGTCCATGTTGGAAAGAGAGTCACCATGTCCAGGAGAGGTCCAGAAGGGGACCAGAGTCACCAGATCCAGGTGAAGTCCAGGTGGGGACCAGAGTCACCAGATCCAGGTGAAGCCCAGGTTGGCACAGAGTCACTAGGTCCAGATGAGGCCCAGGTGAGGACCAGAGTTACCTCGTACACGTGATTCCCCGGCGGGGATCAGAGGCAAGAGGTCCATGTTGGGCCAGCTTGGGGACCATGATCAACAGGTCTACTTGAGACCCCGTTGTGGAACACAGTAACCAGGTCCAGGTGAGTCCCCGGTGGAGACAAGAGTCACCACGTCCAGGTGAGGCGCAAGTGGGGACCAGGATCACCAGGTACAGTGGAGGCCCTTGAAAGAACCAGAATCAACAGTTCGAGGTCAGGCGCAGGTGGCAACCAGGGTCAGCAGGCCCAAGTCAGGCCAAAGTGGGGTTCACAGTCACTAGGGCACGGTGAGACCCAGCGGGGGACCAGAGTCACCTGGTCCAGGTGAGGTCCAGTTGTGGAACACAGTCTCTGGGTCCCAATTTTGCCCAGTTGAGGACCTGGTTCAACAGGGCCAGGTGAGGCCCAGATGGGGACTGGAGTCCCCAAATCCAGGTGAAGCCAAGGTGGGGACCACTGTCAGTAGCTCCAGGTTTGTCTCAGGTGCAGACCAGAATCACCAGGTCCAGGTGAGGTGCAGGTGGCAACCACACTCTCCAGGTCCCGGTGAGGCCCTGGTGGGGACCAGAGTCACGAGGTACATGAGAAGCTAAAACCCTGCAGCCACCAGGTCCACATGATGTCCATGTGGGAACGAGAATCACCAGTTACAGGTGAGGCCCAGGTGGGTTTCGGACTCACCATGTCCAGGTGAGACCCAGGTGGGAACCAGTGTCACCATGTCCAGGAGTGCCCCAGGTGAAGACCAGAGTTGATAGGTCCGGCTGGGTCAATGTTAGTGTACAGTGTAACCATATCCTGATGCTACCCAGGTGGGTACCAGAGACACCAGGTCCTGGTGAGGCCCAGGTGGGACCAGATACCTGAGGTCCAGGTGAGGTCCCGATGGGAACCACAGTCACCAGGTCAGGTGAGGCCATGCTTAGGATCAGAGTCACCAGTTACAGGTCTGGCCCAGGTGGAGCCAGAGTCACTTGGTACAGAAGAGGCCAAAGTCCGGACCAGAGTTACCAGGATCAGGTCAGTCCGAGAGGGGAATAGAGTAACCATGTCCCGATGATGCCCAGGTAGAACCAGAGTCACCAGGTCCAGATGGGGCGCAGGTGGGGAGCATGATCACTAGATCCCAGTGAGGCCCAGGTGAGGACCAGAGTCACCAGATCTGGTTGAGGCCTAGAGGAGTACCAGAAACACCCGGTCCAGGTGACAACCAGATGGGGACCAGAGTCACCATGTCAGGGTGAGGCCCAGAAAGGTTCCAGAGTCATCATGTCCAGGTGAGGCTCAGGTGTGGAACAGAGTCACCAGATACCAATGATGCCCAGGTGAGGACCAGAGTCACCAGGTCTGGGTGACCCGCAGATAGGATCAGAGTCACCAGTTCCAGGTGAGGCCAAGAAAGAGTCCACAGCAATCAGGTCCAGGTGGGGTACAAAGTCCCGAGGACTGGGTGAGGCCCAGATGGGGACCAGATTCACAAGGTCCAGGTGATTCCCAGGTGGTGAACAGAGTTACGAGTTCCGGGTGAGGACCAGGTAAGGACCAGATTCACCAGGTCCAAGTGAGGCCCACGTGGGGCCCTGTGTCACCAGGCATGTGTGAGGCCCAAATGACAACCCCTCTCACCAGGTCCAGGTGAGGCCAACCTGCAGGCCATGCAGAGGAAACATGTCCCGATGATGCCGAGGTAGGGACTAGAGTTCTCAGGTCCAGGTGAGGCCAACCTCCAGGCCATGCAGTGGAACATGTCCTGATGATGCCCAGGTAGGAACCAGATTTACCAGGTCCAGGTGAGGCCAACCTGCAGGCCATGCAATGGAACCATGTCCCGATGATGCCCAGGTAGGAACCAGATTTACCAGGTCCAGGTGAGGCCAACCTGCAGGCCATGCAATGGAACCATGTCCCGATGATGCCCAGGTACGGACCAGAGTCACCAGGTCCAAATGAGGCACAGATGGAGCATATTCACTAGGTCCAGGTGAGGCCCAGTTGAGGACCAGAGTCACCAGATCAGGTTGAGGCCTAGAGAGGTACCAGAATCACCTGGTCCAGATGACATCCAGTTGGGGACCAGAGTTACCAGGTCAGGGTGAGACACAGAAAGGTTCCAGAGTCATCATGTCCAGGTGAGGCTCCGGTGTGGAACAGAGTCATCAGGTACCAATGATGCCAAGGTGTGGACCAGAGTCACCAGGTCAGGGTGACATGCAGATAGGATCAGAGTCACCAGTTCCAGGTGAGGCCAAGAAAGAGTCCACAGCAATCAGGTCCAGGTGGGGAACAAAGTCACCAAGACTGGGTGAGGCACAAATGAGGACCAGATTGACCAGGTCCAGGTGAGGCCCAGGTGGTGACCAGAGTCCCCGGGTCTGGGAGAGGACCAGGTAAAGACCAGATTCACCAGGTCCAAGAGGCCCACGTGGGAACCTGAATCACCAGGTATGGATGAGGCCCAGGTGACAACCCCACTCACCAGGTCCAGGTGAGGCAAACCTGCAGGCCAAAGTCACCATATCGACGTGAGGCCCTAGCGGGGACCAGAGTCACCATGTAAATGTGAGTCTACCAGAACACCACTGTCACCAGGGCCAGGTGTGGTTCATGTGGGAACGAGAGTCACGAGGTCCAGGTGAGACCCAGGTGGGGACCACAGTCATCAGGTCCAGATTGAGGCCTAGGTGGGGGGACCAGAGTCATCAGGACCAGTTGAGGCCAAAGTATAGAGCAAAGTTATCATGTCCAGGTGAGGCCCAGGTGGGGAAGAGAGTAAACATGTCCCAGTGATGCCAGGTGGGAAAAGAGTCACAAGGTCCAGACGCGGCCTAAGTGAGGAGTAGATTCACCAGGTCCTGTTGAGGCCCAATTGAGCACCAGAGTCCCCAGCTCCAGGTGAGTCCCAGAGGGGGACCAGAGGCACCCGGTTCTGGTGATATCCAGGTGGGGACCACAGTCACCATGTCAGGGTGACGCGCAGAGGGGGACGAGAATCACTAGGTCCAGGTGAGGCCCCGATGTGGAACTGAGAAACCAGGTCCCATGATGCCCATATGAGGACCTGAGTCACCAGGTCCATGTGAGGTCCTTGTGGGAACCAGTCACCTCGACCAGGTGAGGCACAGGTGGGACAACAGTCACCAGGTCCAGGTGAGGCCCAGGTATATAAGAGAGTATCCACGTCCCAATAATGCCCAGGTAAGGACCTGAGTCAACAGGTCCAGGAAAGGCCCAAATATGGATCAGAGTCATTGTGTTCCATGTGAGGCAAGATGGAGACCACAGGAACCAAGACAAGGAGAGCCCCATATGGGAACCAGAGCCACGAGATCCAGGTGAGGTCCACGTGGGGCCACAGTCACAAGGTCCAGGTGATGCACAGGTGGCAACAGGATTCACCAAGTCCAGGTGAAGCCCAGGTGGCGACCAGTCACGACATCCAGGTGCGGACCAGCTAAGGACCAGAATGACCAGGCCCAAGTGAACCCCAAGGGGTGACCAGAGTCACCAGGTAAGGGTGAGGCCCAGAGAGGGAACCAGAGTAACCATTTAGTTTGAGGCCCAGAATGGGACCAGAGGTCCCTGGTCAAAGTGAGGCTCTTGTGGGATATAGAGTATCCAGGTCCCAGTGATGCCTGGGTGAGGACCAGAGTCACAAGGGCCATGCAGGCCCAGATGGGGAACAGAATCACTAGGTCCTGTTGAGGCATAGAAACACACCCCAGTCAGCAGTATCAGGTGAGCCCCTTGTGGGAACCAGAGCCACTCTCTCCAGCTGAGTCGCAGGTCCATGTGAGGCCCATGCGAGGATCAGATTCATCAGGTCGAATTGAGGCATAGCTGGGGACAAAATCACCAGGTCTGGGTGCGGCCTAGGTGGGGCAAGATTCAGCAGTTCTGAGTTAGGTCAAAATGGGGACGAGAGACACCAGGTCCAGGTGAGGCCAAACTGAGGACCAGAGTCACCAGATCCAAGTGAGGTCCATGTTGGAAAGAGAGTCACCAGATCCAGGTGAAGCCCAGTTGGGGACCAGAGTCACTAGGTCCAGTTGAGGCCCAGGTGAGGACCAGAGTTACCAGGTACACGTGAGGCCTTGGTGGGGATCAAAGGCAACAGGTCCATGTGAGGCCGGCTTGGGGACCATGGTCAACAGGTCTACTTGAGGCCCAGGACTGGAACATAGTAAGCAGGTTCAGGTGAGTCCTCCGTGGTGACAAGTGTCACCACGTCCAGGTGAGTCCCTGGTGGGGACCAGGATCACCAGGTACAGGGGAGGACCTTGAAAGAACCAGAGTCAACAGTTCGAGGTCAGGCGCAGGTGGCAACAAGTGTCAGGAGGTCCAAGTCAGGCAAAAGTGGGGTTGACAGTCACTAGGGAACGGTGAGACCCAGAGGGGGACCAGAGTCATGTGGTCCAGGTGAGGTCCAGTTGTGGAACACAGTCACCGGGTCCCAATTTTGCCCAGGTGAGGACCATGGACAACAGGGCCAGGTGAGGCCCAGATGGGGACCGGAGTCCCCAAATCCAGGTGATGCCCAGGTGGGGACCACTGTCACCAGATCCAGGTTAGTCTCAGGTGCAGACCAGAATCACCAGGTCCAGGTGAGGCGCAGGTGGCAACCACACTCACCAGGTCCCGGTGAGTCCCTGGTGGGGACCAGAGTCACGAGGTACATGAGAAGCTAGAAACACTGCAGCTACCAGGTCCACATGATGTCCATGTGGGAACGAGAATCACCAGTTACAGGTGAGGACCAGGTGGGGATCCGACTCACCATGTCCAGGTGAGACCCAGGTGGGAACCAGTGTCACCATGTCCAGGTGTGGCCCAGGTGAAGACCAGAGTTAATAGGTCCGGCTGGGTCACTGTTAGTGAACAGTGTAACCATATCCTAATGCTACCCAGGTGGGTACCAGAGACACCAGGTCCTGGTGAGGCCCAGGTGGGACCAGAGACATGAGTCCGGGTGAGGTCCCAATGGGAACCACAGTCACCAGGTCAGGTGAGGCCATGCTTAGGATCAGAGTCACCAGTTACAGGTGAGGCCCAGGTGGAGCCAATGTCACCTGGTACAGAAGAGGCCAAAGTCAGGACCAGAGTTACCAGGATCAGGTCAGTCCCAGTGGGGAATAGAGTAACCTTGTCTCGATGATGCCCAAGTAGAACCAGAGTCTCCAAGTCCAGATGAGGCGCAGGTGGGGAGCATGTTCACTAGGTCCCCGTGAGGCCCAGTTGAGGACCAGAGTCACCAGGTCAAGTTGAGGCCTAGAGGGATACCAGATTCATCTGGTCTAGGTGACATCCGGATGGGGACCAGAGTCATCATGTCAGGGTGAGGCCCTGAGGGGATCCAGAGTCATCATGTCCAGGTGAGGCTCAGGTGTGGAACAGAGTATCTAAGTCATAATGGTCCATAGGAGAGGACCAGAGTCACCAGATCTGGGTGAGGCCCACTTAGGATCAGAGTCACCCGTTCCAGGTGAGGCCAAGATGGAGTCCACAGCAATCAGGTCCAGGTGGGGTGACAAATTCACCAGGATTGGATATGGACCACATAGGGACCAAATTAACCTGGTTCAGGTGATTCCCAGGTGGTTACCCGAGTTAGGAGTTTCGGGTGAGGACCAGGTAAGGACCAGATTCACCAGGTCCAAGTGAGGCCCACGTGGGGACCTGTGTCACCAGGCATGGGTGAGGCCAAGGTGGCAACGCCACTCACCAGGTCCAGGTGAGTCCAACCTGCAGGCCATGCAGAGGAACCATGTCCCGATAATGCCCAGGGAGGAAGTAGAGTTACCGGGACAGGTGAGGCCAACCTGCAGGCCATGTGTGGAACCATGTCCCGATGATGCCCAGGTAGGGACCAGAGTTACCAGGTCCAGGTGAGGCCAACCTGCAAGTCATGCAGTGGAACCATGTCCCGATGATGTCCAGGTAGTGACCAGAGTCACCAGGTGCAAATTTGGCCCAGATGGAGCATATTCACTAGGTCCAGGATAGGCCCAGTTGAGAACCAGAGTCACCAGATCTGGTTGAGGCCTAGATGGCTACCAGAATCACCTGGTTCAGGTGAAATCCAGATGGGTCCAGAATCACCAGGTCAGGGTGAGGCCCAGAGGGGTTCCAGAGTCATCATGTCCAGGTGAGGCTCTGGTGTGGAACAGAGTAACCAGGTACCAATGATGCCCAGGTGAGGACCAGAGTCACCAGGTCTGGGTGACGCGCAGATAGGATCAGAGTCACCAGTTCCCGGTGAGGCCAAGAAAGAGTCCACAGAAATCAGGTCCAGGTGGGGAACAAAGTCACCAGGACTTGTTGAGGCCCAGATGGGGACCAGATTCACAGGTCCAGATGAGGCCCAGTTGGGGACCAGAGTCCCCGGGTCTGGGAGAGGACCAGGTAACGACCAGATTAACAGGTCCAAGAGGCCCACGTGGGGAACTGAGTTACCAGGTATGGGATGGCAACCCCACTCACCAGGTCCAGGTGAGGACAACCTTCAGGCCAGAGTCACCAGATCCAAGTGAGGCCCTAGTGGGGACCGGAGTCACCAGGTAAATGTGCGGCTACAAAAATACCACAGTCACCAGGTCCAGGTGTGGTTCATGTGGGAACGAGAGACACCAGGTCCAGGTGAGAACCAGGTGGGGACCACAGTAACCAGGTCCAGATTGAGGCATAGGTGGGGGGACCAGGGTCATAAGGACCAGTTGAGGCTAAAGTGTGGAGCAAAGTTATCATGTCCAGGTGAGGCCCAGGTGGGGAACAGAGTAACCATGTCCCATTGATGCCAGGTGGGAAAAGAGTCACAAGGTCCCGGTGAGGCGCAGGTGGCAACAGGATTCACCAAGTCCATGTGAAGCCCAGGTGGGGACCACAGTCACCAGATCCAGGGTAGTCTCAGGTGCAGACCAGAATCACCAGGTCCAGGTGTGGTGCAGGTGGCTACCAAACTCACCAGGTCCCGGTGAGGCATTGGTGGGGACCAGAGTCACGAGGTACATGAGAAGCTAGAAACACATAGAATCCCTGGGTGGCGCAGCGGTTTGGCGCCTGCCTTTGGCCCAGGGCGCGATCCTGGTGACCCGGGATCGAATCATACGTCGGGCTCCCGGTGCATGGAGCCTGCTTCTCCCTCTGCCTGTGTCTCTGCCTCTCTCTCTCTCTGTGACTATCATAAATCAATAAAAATTAAAAAAAAAGATTCTAGAAACACTGCGGCCAACAGGTCCACATGATCTCCATGTGGGAACGAGAATCACCAGTTACAGGTGAGGACCAGGTGGGGATCGGACTCACCATGTCCAGGTGAGACCCAGGTGGGAAAAAGTGTCACCATGTCCAGGTGTGGCCCAGGTGAAGACCAGAGTTAATAGGTCCGGCTGGGTCACTGTTAGTGAACAGTGTAACCGTATCCTAATGCTACCAAGGTGGGTACCAGAGACACCAGGTCCTGGTGAAGCCCAGTTGGGACCAGAGACATGAGGTCCAGGTGCGGTCCCGATGGGAACCACAGTCACCAGGTCAGGTGAGGCCATCCTTAGGATCAGAGACACCAGTTACAGGTGAGGCCCAGGTGGAGCCAGAGTCACCTGGTACAGAAGAGACCAAAGTCAGGACCAGAGTTACCAGGATCAGGTCAGTCCCAGTGTTGAATAGAGTAACCATGTCGCGATGATGCCCAGGTAGAACCAGATTTACCAGGTCCAGATGAGTTGCAGGTGGGAGCATATTCACTAGGTTCCGGTTAGGCCAAGTTGAGGACCGAGTCACCAGGTCTAGTTGAGGCTTGGAGGGGTACCAGATTCACCTGGTCTAGGTGACATCCAGATGGGGACTAGAGTCACCATGTCAGGCTGAGGCCCAGAGGGGATCCAGAGTCATCATGTCCAGGTGAGGCTCACGTTGGAACAGAGTATCCAGGTCATAATGGTCCACAGGTGAGGACCAGAGTCACCAGATCTGGGTGAGGCCCAGTTAGGATCAGAGTCACTAGTTCCAAGTGAGGGCCAAGAAGGAGTACACAGCAATCAGGTCCAGGTGGGAACAAAGTCACCAGGATTGGGTGAGGCCCAATGGGGACCAGAATCACAATGCCCAGGTGATTCCCAGGTGATGACCAGAGTTACCAGTTCCGGGTGAGGACAAGGGAAGGACCAGATTCACCAGGTCCACGTGAGGCCCACGTCGGAACCTGTGTCACCAGGCATGGGTGAGTCTCAGGTGACAACCCCACTCATTAGGTCCAAGTGAGGCCAACCTGCAGGCCATGCCGAGGAACCATGTCCTGATGATGCCCAGGTGGGGTCTAGAGTTATCAGGTCCAGGTGAGGCACACCTGCAGGCCATGGAGTGGAATCATGTCCCGGTAATGCCGAGGTAAGGATCAGAATCACCATGTCCAAATGAGGCCCAGATGGAGCATATTCACTAGGTCTAGGTGAGGCCCTGTTGAGGACCAGAGTCACCAGATCTGGTTGAGCCCTATAAGGGTACCAGAATCACCTGGTTCAGGTGACATCCAGATGGGGACCAGAGTCACCAGGTCAGGGTGATGCCCAGAGAGGTTCCAGAGTCATCATGTCCAAGTGAGGCTCAGGTGTGGAACAGAGTCACCAGGTGCCAATGATGCCCAGTTGAGGACCAGATTCACCAGGTCTGGTGACGCGCAGATAGGATCAGAGACACCAGTTCCAGGTGAGGCCAAGAAGGCGTCCACAACAATCAGGTCCATGTGGGAACAAAGTCACCAGGACTGGGTGAGGCCCAGATGGGGACCAGTTTCACCAGGCCCAGGTGATTCCCAAGTGGTGACCAGAGTTACCAGTTCTGGGAAGGACCAGATAAGGACCAGATTCACCAATCCAATTGAGACCCACGTGGGGACCTGTGTGACCATGTATGGGTGAGGCACAATTGGCAACCCCACTCACCAGGTCCAGGTGAGGCCAACCTGCAGGCGATGGAGAGGAACCGTGTCCCGATGATGCCCAGGTAGGGACCAGAGTTACCAGGCCCAAGTGAGGCCAACCTGCAGGCCATGCAGTGGAACCATATCCCTATGATGCCCAGGTAGGGACCAGAGTCACCAGGTCCAAATGAGGCCCACATGGAGCATATTCACTAGGTCCAGGTGAGGCCCAGTTGAGGACCAGAGTCACCAGATCTGGTTGAGGCCTAGAGGGATACGAGAATCCCCTGTTCCAGGTGACATCCAGATGGGGACCAGAGTCACCAGAGAAGGGTAAGGCTCAGAGAGGTTCCAGAGTCATCATGTCCAGGTGAGGCTCAGGTGTAGAACAGAGTCACCATGTACCAATGATGCCCAGGTGAGGACCAGAGTCACCAGGTCTGGGTGACGCGCAGATACGATCAGAGTCACCAGTTCCAGGTGAGGCCAAGAAAGAGTCCACAGCAATCAGGTCCAGGTGGGGAACAAAGTCACCAGGACTGGGTGAGACCCAGATGGGGACCAGATTCACCAGATCCAGGTGAGGCCCAGGTGGTGACCAGAGTCCCCGGGTCTGGGAGAGGACCAGGTAATGACCAGATTCACCAGGTCCAAGAAGCCCACGTGTGGACCTGAGTCAACACGTATGGGTGAGGCCCATGTGGCAACCCGACTCACCAGGTCCAGGTGAGGCCAACCTGCAGGTCAGAGTCACCAGATCCAGGTGAGGCCCTAGTGGGGACCGGATTCACAGGTAAATGTGAGTCTACAAGAACACCACAGTCAACAGGGCCAGGTGTGTTTCAAGTGGGAACGAGAGTCACCAGGTCCAGGTGACACCCAGGTGGGGACCACACTCACCAGGTCCAGATTGAGGTGTAGGTGGGGGGACAAGATTCATCAGGACCAGTTGAGGCCAAAGCGTGGATCAAAGTTATCATGTCCAGGAGAGGCCCAGGTGGGCAACAGTGTAACTATGTCCCATTGATGCCAGGTGGAAAAAGAGTCACAAGGTCCAGACGAGGCCTAAGTGAGGAGTAGATTCACCAGGTCCTGTTGAGGCCCAGCTGAGGACCAGTGTCTCCAGCTCCGGGAGAGTCCCAGAGGGGAACCAGAGTCACCCGGTTCTGGTGATATCCAGGGGTGACCAGAGTCACCACGTCAGGTTGAGGCCCAGAGGGGGACGAGAATCACTAGGTCCAGGTGAGGCCCCGATGTGGAACTGAGAAACCAGGTACCATGATGCCCATATGAGGACCTGAGTCACCAAGTCCAGGTGAGGTCCCTGTGGGAACCAGTCACCTCATCCAGTAGAGGCCCGGGTGGGACCACAGTCACCAGGTCCACGTAAAGTCCAGGTGGGGACCAAAGTCTCCAGATCCAGGTGAAGCCCAGGTGGGGACCACAGTCACCAGATCCAGGGTAGTCTCAGGTGCAGACCAGAATCACCAGGTTCAGGTGAAGTGCAGGTGGCAAGCACACTCACCAGGGTCCGGTGGACCCTGGTGAGGACCAGAGTCATGAGGTACATGCAAACCTAGAAACACTGCAGCCACCAGTTCCACATGATGTTCATGTGGGAACGAGAATCACCAGTTACACGTGAGGACCAGGTGGTGATCCGACTCACCATGTCCAGGTGAGACCCAGGTGGGAGCCAGTTTCACCATGACCAGGTGTGGTCCATGTGAAGACTAGAGTTAATAGGTCCGGCTGGGTCACTGTTAGTGAACAGTGTAACCATATCCTGATGCTACCCAGGTGGGTACCAGAGACACCAGGTCCTGTTTAGGCCCAGGTGGGACCAGAGTCACCAGGTCTAGGTGAGGCCTTGCGGTGTACCAGATTCACCTGGTCTGGTGACATCCAGATGGGGACCAGAGTACCCATGTCAGGCTGAGGCCCAGAGTGGATCCAGAGTCAACATATCCAGGTGAGGCTCAGGTGTGGAACAGAATATCCAGGTCATAATGGTCCACCCGTGAGGACCAGAGTCACCAGATCTGGGAGAGGCCCAGTTAGGATCAGAGTTACCACTTCCAGGTGAGGCCAAGAATGTGTCCACAGCAATCAGGTCCAGGTGGGGAACAAAGTCACCAGGACTAGGTGATGCCCAGGTGGTGACCAGATTTACCAGTTCCGGGTGAGAACTAGGTAAGGACAACATTCACCAGGTCCAAGTGAGGCCCACGTGGGGACCTGTGTCACCAGGCATGGGTAAGACCCACGTGGGAACCCCACTCACCAGGTCAAGATGAGGCCAACCTGCAGGCCATGCCGAGGAGCCATTCCCGATGATGCCCAGGTAGGGACCAGAGTTATCAGATCCAGGTGAGCCCCAGGTGGGGAACACAGGAACCAGGTCCAGATTGAGGCCTAGGTGGGGGGCCAGAGTCATCAGGACCAGTTGAGGCCAAAGTGCGGAGAAAACTTATCATGTCCCGATGAGGACCAGGTGGGGAACAGAGTCACCAGGCCCAAATGAGGCCCAGATGGAGCATATTCACTAGGTCCAGGTGAGGCCCAGTTGAGGACCAGAGTCACCAGATCTGGGTGACGTGCAGATAGGATCAGAGCCACCACTTCCAGGTAAGGCCAAGAAAGAGTCCACAGCAATCAGATCCAGGTGGGGAACAAAGTCACCAGGACTGGGTGAGGCCCAGATGGAGACCAGATTCACTCACCAGGTCCAGGTGAGGCCCAGGTGGTGACCGGAGTCCCCGGGTCTAGTAGAGGACCAGGTAAGGACCAGATTCACCAGGTCCAAGAGGCACACGTGGGGACCTGAGTCACCAGGTATGGGTGTGTCCCAGGTGGCAACCCCACTCACCAGGTCCAGGTGAGGCCAACCTGCAGGCCAGAGTCACCTGATCCACCTGAGGCCCTAGTGGGGACCAGAGTCACTAGGTAAATGTGAGTCTACAAGAACACCACAGTCACCAGGTCCAGGTGTGGTTCATGTGGGAACAAGAGTCACCAGGTCCAAGAGACCCAGGTGGGGACCACAGTTACCAGGTCCAGATTGAGGCCTACGTGGGGGGACCAGATTCATCAGGACCAGTTGAGACCAAAGTGTGGAGCAAAGTTATCATATCCAGGTGAGGCCCAGTTGGGGAACAGAGTAACCATGTCCCATTGATGTCAGGTGGGAAGAGTCACAGGTCCAGACGAGGTTTAAGTGAGGAGTAGATTCACCAGGTCCTGTTGAGGCCCAGTTGAGGACCAGTGTCCCCAGCTCTGGGTGAGTCCCAGAGGGGAACAAGAGTCACCCGGTTCTGGTGATATCCAGGTGGGGACCAGAGTCACCACGTCAGGGTGAGGCCCAGAGTGAGACGAGAATCACTAGGTCCAGGTGAGGCCCCAATGTGGACCTGAGAAAGCAGGACCCATGATGCCCATATGAGGACATGAGTCACCAGGTACAGGTGAGGTCCCTGTGGGAACCAGTCACCTCGTCCAGGTGAGGCCAGGTGGGACCACAGTCACCAGGTCTAGGTGAGGCCCAGGTATATAGAGAGTATATCCAGGTCCCAATAATGCCAAGGTAAGGACAGAGTAAACAGGTCCAGGAGAGGCCCAAATATGGATCAGAGTCATTTTGTTCCAGGTGAGGCCAGATGGAGACCACAGGAACCAGGTCCAGGAGAGCCCCATATGGGAACTAGAGCCACCAGATCCAGGTGAGGTCCAGGTGAGACCACTGTCACAAGGTCCAGGGGAGGCGCAGATGGCAACAGGATTCACCAAGCACAGGTGAGGCCCAGGTGGCGACCTGTCCCCAGATCCATGTGTGGACCAGCTAAGGACCAGATTCCCCAGGCCCAAGTGAAGCCCAAGGGGTGACCAGAGTCACCACGTAAGGGTGAGGCCCAGAGTGGAACCAGAGTAACCAGTTTAGTTTGAGGTCCAGAATGGGACCAGAGGTCACTGGTCAAAGTGAGGTCCAGGTGTGGAACAGAGTATCCAGGTCCCAATGATGCCTGGGTGAGGACCAGAGTCCCTAGGGCCATGCAGGCCCAGATGGGGAACAGAATCACCAGGTCCTGGTGAGACATAGAATAAGACCACATTCAGAAGTATCAGGTGAGCCCCTTGTGGGAACCAGAGCCACTCTATCCAGCTGAGTCCCAGGTCCATGTGAGGCCCACGTGAGGACCAGATTC
Organism: Canis lupus dingo; assembly: GCF_003254725.2. Classification (NCBI taxonomy): domain Eukaryota; kingdom Metazoa; phylum Chordata; class Mammalia; order Carnivora; family Canidae; genus Canis; species Canis lupus. Next base: position 149,947 of record NW_026019399.1, on the reverse strand, counting down.
ATCAGGTTGAATAGAGGCATAGCTGGGGACAAGAGTCACCAGGTCTGGGTGCGGCCTAGGTGGGTCAAGATTCCGCAGTTCTGAGTTAGGTCCAAGTGGGGATGAGAGACACCAGGTCCAGGTGAGGCCAAACTGAGGACCAGAGTCACCAGATCCAGGTGAGGTCCATGTTGGAAAGAGAGTCACCAGGACCAGGACAGGTCCAGGTGGGGACCAGAGTCACCAGATCCAGGTGAAGCCCAGGTGGGGACCAGAGTCACTAGGTCCAGATGAGGCCCAGGTGAGGACCAGAGTTACCAGGTACACGTGAGTCGCCGGTAGGTATCAGAGGCAACAGGTCCATGTGAGGCAGGCTTGGGGACCATGGTCAAGAATTCTACTTGTGGCCCAGTGTGGAACACTGTAACCAGGTCCAAGTGAGTCCCCGGTGGTGACAAGAGTCACCAGGTCCAGGTAAGGCCCAGGTGGGGACCAGGATCACCAGGTACAGGGGAGGCCCTTGAAAGAACCAGAGTCAACATTTCGAGGTCAGGCGCAGGTAGCAACCAGGGTCAGCAGGTCCAAGTCAGGCCAAAGTGGGGTTCACAGTCACTAGAGCACGGTGAGACCCAGAGGGGGACCAGAGTAACCTGGTCCAGGTGAGGTTCATTTGTGGAACACAGTCACCGGGTCCCAATTTTGCCCAGTTGAGGACCATGGTCAACAGGGCCAGGTGAGGCCCAGATGGGAATCGGAGTGCCCAAATCCAGGTGAAGCCCAGATTGGCACCATAGTCACCCGATCCAGGGTAGTCTCAGGTGCAGACCAGAATCACTAGGTCCAGGTGAGGTGCAGGTGGCAACCACACTCACCAGGTCCCGGTGAGGCCCTGGTGGAGACCAGAGTCACGAGGTACATGAGAAGCTAGAAACTCTGCAGCCACCAGGTCCACATGATGTCCATGTGGGAACGAGAATCCAAGTGAGGCCAACCTGCAGGCCATGCAAAGGAACCATGTCCCGATGATGACCAGGTAGGGACCAGAGTCACCAGGTCCAGATGAGGCGCAGGTGAGGAGCATGTTCACTAGGTCCCGGTGAGGCCCAGTTGAGGACCACTGTCACCAGATCTGGTTGAGGCTTAGAGGGTTACCAGAATCACCTCGTCCAGGTGACATCCAGATGGGGACCAGAGGCATCAGTTCAGGGAGAGGCCCAGAGTGGTTCCAGAGTCATCATGTCCAGGTTAGGCTCAGGCGTGGAACAGGGTCACCAGGTACCAATGATGCTCAGGTGAGGCCCAGAGTCACCAGATCTGGGTGACGCGCAGATAGGATCAGAGTCACCAGGTCCAGGTGAGGCCAAGAAAGAGTTCACAGCAATGAGGGCCACGTGGGGAACAAAGTCACCAGGACTGGGTGAGGCCCAGATGGTGACCAGATTCACCAGGTCCAGGTGAGGCCCAGGTGGTGACCAGAGTCCCCGGGTCTGGGACAGGACCAGGTAAGGACCAGATTCACCAGGTCCAAGAGGCCCACGAGGGGAATTGAGTCACCAGCTATGTGTGAGGCCCAGGTGGCAACCCCACTCACCAGGTCAAGGTGAGGCCAACCGGCAGGCCAGAGTCACCAGATCCAGGTGAGGCCCTAGTGGGGACCAGTGTCACCAGGTAAATGTGAGTCTACAAGAACACCACAGTCACCAGGTCCAGGTGAGGTTCATGTGGGAACGAGAATCACCAGTTACAGGTGAGGACCAGGTGGGGATCCGACACACCATGTCCAGGTGAGACCCTGGTGGGAACCAGTTACACCCTGTCCAGGTGTGGCCCAGGTGAAGACCAGAGTTAATAGTTCCGCCTGGGTCACTGTTAGTGAACAGTGTAACCATATCCTGATGCTACCTTGGTGGGTACCAGAGACACCAGGTCCTGGTGAGGGTCAGGAGGGACCAGAGACATGAGGTCCAGGTGAGGTTCCATTTGGAACCACAGTCACCAGGTCTGGTGAGGCCAAGATTTGGATCAGAGTCACCAGCTAGAGGCCAGGACCAGGTGGAGCCAGAGTCACCTGGGACAGAAGAGGCCAAGGTCAGGACCAGAGTTACCAGGATCAGGTCAGTCCCAGTGGGGAATAGAGTAACCATGTCCCGATGATGCCCAGGTAGAACCAGAGTCACCAGGTCCAGATGAGGCGCAGTTGGGGAGCATATTCACTAGGTCCCGGTGAGGCCCATTTGAGGACCAAAATGCCCAGGTCTAGTTGAGGCCTACAGGGTACCAGATTCACCTGGGGTAGGTGACATCCAGATGGGGACCAGAGTCACGATGTCAGGGTGAGGCCCAGAGGGGATCCAGAGTCATGTCCAGGTGAGGGTCCGGTGTGGAACAGAGTATCCAGGTCATAATGGTCCACAGGTGAAGACCATAGTCACCAGATCTGGGTGAGGCCCACATAGCATCAGACTCACCAGTACCAGGTGAGGCCAAGAATTGTCCACAGCAATCAGGTCCCGGTGGGGAACAAAGTCACCAGGACTGGGTGAGGCCCAGATGGGGACCAGATTCACCAGGTCCAGGTGATTCCCAGGTGGTGACCAGAGTTACCATTTCCGGGTGAGGACCAGGTAAAGTCCAGATTCACCAGGTCCAAGTGAGGCCCACGTGGGGACCTGTGTCACCGGTATGGGTGAGGCCCAGATGTCAACCCCACTCACCAGGTCCAGGGGAGGCCAACCTTCCGGCCATGCAGAGGAACGGTGTCCCGATAATGCCCAGGTATGGACCAGAGTTACGAGTTGCAGGTGAGGCCCTAATGGGGACCGGAGTCACCAGGTAAATGTGAGTCTACAAGAACACCACAGTCACCAGGTCCTGGTGTGGTTCATGTGGGAACAGGAGTCACCAGGTCCAGGTGAGATCCAGGTGGGGACCACAGTCACCGGGTTCTGGTGATATCCAGCTGGAGACCAGAGTCACCACGTCAGGGTGAGGCCTAGAGGGGGACGAGTATCACTAGGTCCAGGTGACTCCCCGATGTGGAACTGACAAACCAGGTCCCATGATGCCCATATGAGGACCTGAGTCACCAGGTCCAGGTGAGATCCCTGTGGGAACCAGGCACCTCGTCCAAGGGAGGCCCAGGTGGGACCACATTCACCAGGTCCAGGTGAGGCCCAGGTATATAAGTGAGTATCCAGGTCCCAATGAGGCCAGGTAAGGACCAGAGACAACAGATCCAGGATAGGCCCAAATATGGATCAGAATCATTGTTTTCCAGGTGAGGCCAGATGGAGACCACATTCACCAGGTCCAGGTGAGGCCCAGGTGGTGACCAGAGTCCCCGGGTCTGGGACAGGACCAGGTAAGGACCAGATTCACCAGGTCCAAGAGGCCCACGAGGGGAATTGAGTCACCAGCTATGTGTGAGGCCCAGGTGGCAACCCCACTCACCAGTTCAAGGTGAGGCCAACCTGCAGGCCATGCTGAGGAACCATGTCCCGATGATGCCCAGGTTGGGACCAGAGTTACCAGGTTCATGTTAGGCCAACCTGCAGGCCATGCAGTGGAACCATGTCCCGATGATGCCCAGGTAGGTACCAGAGTCACCAGGTCCAAATTAGGCCCAGATGGAGCATATTCACTAGGTTCAGGTGAGGCCCAGTTGAGGACCAGAGGCACCAGAACTGGTTGAGGCCTAGAGGGGTACCAGAATCACCTGGTCCAGTGACATCCAGATGGGGATCAGAGTCACCAGGTCAGGGTGATTCCCCGCCAGGTTCCAGAGTTATCATGTCCAGGTGAGGCACAGGTTCGAACAGAGTCACCAGGTACCAATGATGCCCAGGTTAGGACCAGAGTCACCAGGTCTGAGTGACGCGCAGATAGGATCAGAGTCACCAGATCCAGGTAAGGCCCTAGTGGGGACCGGAGACACCAGGTAAATGTGAGACTACAAGAACAACACAGTCATCAGGTCCAGGTGTGTTTCATGTGGGAATGAGAGTCACAGGTCCAATGAGACCCAGGTGGGGACCACAGTCACCAGGTCCAGATTGAGGTCTAGATGGGGGGACCAGAATCATCAGGATCAGTTGAGGCCAAAGTGTGGAGCAAAGTTATCATGTCCAGGTGAGTCCCAGGTGGGGTACAGAGTAACCATGTCCAATTGATGCCAGGTGGGAAAAGAGTCAGAAGGTCCAGAAGACGCCTAAGTGAGGAATAGATTCACCAGCTCCTGTTGAGGCCCAGTTGAGTGCCAGTGACCCCAGCTCCGCGTGAGTCCCGAGGGGGACCAGAGTCACCCGGTTCTGGTGATATCCAGGGGGGGACCAGAGTCAGCACGTGAGGTTGTGGCCCAGAGGGGAATGAGAATCACTAGGTCCAGGTGAGGCCCCGATGTGGAACTCAGAAACCAGGTCCCATGATATCCATATGAGGACCTGAGTCACCAGATCCAGGTGAGGTCCCTGTGGGAACCAGTCACCTCGTCCAGGTGAGGCCCAGGTGGGAACACAGTCACCAGGTCCAGGTGAGGCCCTAGTATATAAGAGAGTATCCAGGTCCCAATGATGCCCAGGTAAGGACAATAGTCAACAGGTCCAGGAGAGGACCAAATATGGATCAGAGTCATTGTGTTCCAGGTGAGGCCAGATGGAGACCACAGGAACCAGGTCCAGAGAGCCCCATATGAGAACCAGAGCCACCAGATCCAGGTGAGGTCCAGGTGGGACCACAGTCACAAGGTCCTGGTGAGGTGCAGGTGGCAACAGGATTCACCAAGTCCAGGTGAGACCCAGGTGGCGACCAGTCACCAGATCCAGGTGCGGACCAGCTAAGGACCAGATTCACCAGGTACAAGTGAAGCCCAAGGGTGACCAGAGTCACCAGGTAAGGGTGAGGCCCAGAGGGGATACCAGAGTAACCAGTTTAGTTTGAGGCCCAGAATGGGACCAGAGGTCCCTGGTCAAAGTGAGGCCCAGGTGTGGAATTGAGATCCAGTTCCCAATGATTCCAGGTTGAGGACCAGAGTCACTAGGGCCATGCAGGCCCAGATGGGGAACAGAATCACTAGGTCCTGGTGAGGCATAGAATAAGACCACAGTCACCAGTATCAGGTGAGCCCCTTGTGGGAACCAGAGCCACTCTATCCAGCTGAGTCCCAGGTCCATGTGAGGCCCACGTGAGGACCAGATTCATTAGGGCAACTTGAGGCATAGCTGAGGACAAGAGTCACCAGGTCTCGGTGCGGCCTAGGTGGGGCAAGATTCAGCAGTTTTGAGTTAGTTCAAAGTGGGGACGAGAGAAACCAGATCCAGGTGAGGCCAAACTGAGGACCAGAGTCACCAGATCCAGGTGAGGTCCATGTTGGAAAGAGAGTCACCATGTCCAGGAGAGTTCCAGGTGGGGACCAGAGTCACCAGATCCAGGTGAAGTACAGGAGGGGACCAGAGTCACCAGATCCATGTGAAGCCCAGGTGGGGACCAGAGTCAATAGGTCCAGATGAGGCCCAGGTGAAGACCAGAGTTACCAGGTACACGTGAGGCCCCGGTGGGGATCAGAGGCAACAGGTCCATGTGAGGCCGGCTTGGGGACCATGGTCAACAAGTCTACTTGAGGCCCAGATGTGGAACACAGTAAGCAGCTCCAGGTGAGTACGCGGTTGTGACATGAGTCACCACGTCCAGGTGAGACCCAGGTGGGGACCAGGATCACAAGGTACAGGGGAGGCCCATGAAAGTACCAGAGTCAACAGTTCGAGGTGAGGCACAGGTGGTAACCAGGGTCAGCAGGTCCAAGTCAGGGCAAAGTTGGGTTTACGGTCACTAGGGCTCGGTGAGACCCAGAGGGAGACCAGAATCACCTGGTCCAGGTGAGGTCCAGTTGTTGAACACAGTCACCGGGTCCCAATTTTGCCCAGTTGAGGACCATGGTCAACAGGGCCAGGTGAGGCTCAGATGGAGACCGGAGTCCCCAAAGCAGGTGAAGCCCAGGTGGGGACCATAGTCACCAGATCCAGGGTAGTCTCAGGTGCAGACCAGAATGACCAGGTCCACTTGAGGTGCAGGTGGCAACCACACTCACCAGGTCCCTGTGAGGCCCTGGTGGGGACCAGAGTCACGAGGTACATGAGAATCTAGAAACACTGCAGCCACCAGGTCCACATGATGTCCATGTGGGAACGAGAATCACCAGTTACAGGTGAGGACCAGTTTTGGATCCGACTCACCATGTCCAGGTGAGACCCAGGTGGGAACCAGTGTCAACATGTCCAGGTGTGGCCCAGGTGAAGAGCAGAGTTAATAGGTCCGGCTGGGTCACTGTTAGTGAACAGTGTAACCGTATCATGATGCTACCAAGGTGGGTACCAGAGACACCAGGGTCTGGTGAAGCCCAGTTGGGACCAGAGACATGAGGTCCAGGTGCGGTCCCAATGGGAACCACAGTCACCAGGTCAGGTGAGGCCATGCTTAGGATCAGAGTCACCAGTTACCGGTGAACCCAAGGTGGATCCAGAGTCACCTGGTACAGAAGAGGCCAAATCAGGACCAGAGTTACCAGGATCAGGTCAGTCCCAGGGGGGAATACAGTAAACATGTCCCGATGATGCCCAGGTAGAACCAGAGTTACCAGGTCCAGATGAGGCACAGTTGGGGAGCATATTCACTAGGCCCGGTGAGGCCCAGTTGAGGACCAGAGTCACCAGGTCTAGTGGAGGCCTAGAGGGGTACCAGATTCACCTGGTCTAGGTGACATCCACATGAGGACCAGAGTAACCACGTCAGGGTGAGGCCCAGAGTGGATCCAGAGTCATCATGTCCAGGTGAGGCTCACGTGTGGAACAGAGTATCCAGTTCATAATGGTCCACAGGGGAAGACAAGAGTCAGCAGAATGAGTTAGGCCCAGTTAGGATGAGAGTCACCAGTTCCAGGTGAGGCCAAGAAGGAGTCCACAGCAATCAGTTCCAGGTGGGGAACAAAGTCATCAGGACTGGGGGAGGCCCAGATGGGGACCAGATTCACCCTGTCCAGGTGATTCCCAGGTGGTGACCAGAGTTACCAGTTCTGGGTGAGGACCAGGTAAGGATCAGATTCACCAGGTCCAAGTGAGGCCCACTTTTGGACCTATGTCACCAGGTATGTGTGAGGCCCATGTGGAAACCCCACTCACCAGGTCCAGGTGTGGCCAACCTGCAGGCCATGCAGAGGAACGGTGTCCCGATGAAGCCCAGGTAGGGGCCAGATTTACCAGGTCCAGGTGAGGCCAACCTGCAGGCCATGCAGTGGAACCATCTCCCGATGATGCCCAGGTAGGGAGCAGAGTCACCAGGTCCAAATGTGGCCCACATCGAGTATATTCACTAGGTCCAGGTGAGGCCCAGTTGAGGACCAGAGTCACCAGATCTGGTTGAGGCCTAGAGGGGTACCAGAATCACCTGGTCCAGGTGACATCCAGATGGGGACCAGAGTCACCAGGTCAGGGTGAGGCCCAGAGAGGTACCAGAGTCATCATGTCCAGGTGAGGCTCAGGTGTGGAACAGAGTAATCAGGTACCAATGATGCCCAGGTGAGTTCCAGAGTCACCAGATCTGGGTGACGCGCAGATAGGATCAGAGTCACCAGTTCCAGGTGAGGCAAAAAGAGTCCACAGCAATCAGGTCCAAGTGGGGAACAAAGTCACCAGGACTCGGTGAGGCCAAGATATGGAACAGATTCACTAGGTCCAGGTGAGGCCCAGGTCGTGACCAGAGTCCCCGGGTCGGGGAGAGGACCAGGTAAGTACTAGATTCACCAGGTCCAAGAGGCCCACGTAGGGACCTGAGTCACCAGGTATGGGTGAGGCCCAGGTGACAACCCCACTCACCAATTCCAGGTGAAGCCAACCAGCAGGCCAGAGTCACCAGATCCAGGTGAGGCCCTAGACGGGAACGGAGTCACCAGGTAAATGTGAGTCTACAAGGACACCACAGTCACCAGGTCCAGGTGTGGTTCATGTGGGAACGAGAGGCAACAGGTCAAGGTGAGACCCAGGTGGGGACCACAGTCACCAGGTCCAGATTGAGGCCTTGGTGGGGGGACCAGTGTCATCAGGACCAGTTGAGGCCAAAGTGCGGAGAACAGTTATCATGTCCAAGTGAGGCCCAGGTGGGGAACAGAGTAACCATATCCCATTGATGCCAGGTGGGATAAGAGTCACAAGGTGCAGACGAGGCCTAAGTGAGGAGTAGATTCACCAGGTCCTGTTAAGGCCCAGTTGAGTACCAGTCTCCCCAGCTCCGGGTGAGTCCCAAAGGGGGACCAGAGTCACCCGGTTCTTGTGATATCCAGGTGAGGACCAGAGTCAACAGGTCAGGGTGAGGCCCAGAGGGGGACGAGAATCACTAGGTCCAGGTGAGGCCCCGATTTGGAACTGAGATAACAGGTCCCATGATGCCGATTTGAGGACCTGAGTCACCAGGTCCAGGTGAGGTCCCTGTGGGAACCAGGCACCTCATCCAGGTGAGGCCCAGGTGGGACCACAGTCACCAGGTCCAGGTGACGCCCAGGTATATAAGAGAGTATCCAGGTCCCAATGATGCCCAGGTAAGGACCAGAGTCCACAGGTCCAAGAGAGGCACAAATATGGATCAGAGTCATTGTGTTCCAGGTGAGGCTAGATGGAGACCACAAGAACCAGGTCCAGGAGAGCCCCTTATGGGAACCAGAGCCTCCAGATCCAGGTGAGGTTCTGGTGGGACCACAGTCACAAGTTCCAGGGGGGGCGCAGGTGGCAACAGTATTCACCAAGTCCAGGTGAGGCCCAGGTGGTGACCAGTCACCAGATCCAAATGTGGACCAGCTAAGGACCAGATTCACCAAGTGAAGTCCATGTTGGAAAGAGCGTCACCAGTTCCAGGTGAAACCCAGGTGGGGACCAGAGCCACCAGTTCCAGGTGAAGCCCAGGTGGGGACCAGAGTCACTAGGTCCAGATGAGGCCCAGGTGAGGACCAGAGTTACCAGGTACACGTGAGGCCCCGGTGGGGATTAGAGTCAACATGTCCATGTGAGGCCGGCATGGGGACCATGGTCAACAGGTCTACTTGAGGCCGAGGTGTGGAACACAGTAAGCAGGTCCAGGTGAGTCCACGGTGGTGACTAGAGTCACCACGTCCACGTGAGGACCAGGTGGGGACCAGGATCACCAGGTACAGGGGAGACCCTTGAAAGAACCAGAGTCAACAGTTCGAGGTCAGGCGCAGGTGGCAACCAGGGTCAGCAGGTCCAAGTCAGGCCAAAGTGGGGTTCACAGTCACGAAGGCACGGTGAGACCCAGAGGGGGACCAGAGTCCTGTGGTCCAGGAGAGGTCCAGTTGTGGAACACAGTCACCGGGTCCCAATTTTGCCCAGTTGAGGACCATGGTCAACAGGTACAGTTGAGGCCCGGATGGGGACCGGAGTCCCCAAATCCGGGTGAAGCCCAGGTGGGGACCACAGTCACCAGATCCAGGGTAGTCTCAGGTGCAGACCAGAATCATCAGTTCCAGGTGTGGTGCAGGTGGCAACCACACTCACCAGGTCCCTTTGAGGCCCTGGTGGGGACCAGAATCACGAGGTACATGAGAAGCAAGAAATACTGCAGCCACCAGGTCCACATGATGTCCATGTGGGAACGAGAATCACCACTTCCAGGTGTGGCCAAGAAAGTGTCCAAAGCAATCAGGTCCAGGTGGGGAACAAAGTCACCAGGACTGGGTGAGGCCCAGATGGGGAAGAGATTCACCAGGTCCAGGTGAGGCCCAGGTGGCGACCAGTCACCAGATCCAGGTGAGTACCAGCTAAGGACCAGATTCACCAGGCCAAAGTGAAGCCCAAGGGTGACCAGATTCACCAGGTAAGGGTGAGTCCCAGAGGGGGAACCAGAGTAACCAGTTTAGTTTGAGGCCCAGAATGGGACCAGAGGTCCCTGGTCAAAGTGAGTCCCAGGTGTGGAATAGAGTATCCAGGTCCCAATGATGCCTGGGTGAGGACCAGAGTCACTAGGGCCATGCAGGCCCAGAAGGGGAACAGAATCACTAGGTCCTGGTGAGGCATAGAAAAAGACCCCAGTCACCAGTATCAGGTGAGCCCTTTGTGGGAACAAGAGCCACTCTATCCAGCTGAGTCCCAGGTCCATCTAAGGCCCACGTGAGGACCAGATTCATCAGGTCGAATTGAGGCATAGCTGGGGACAAGAGTCACCAGGTCTGGGTGCGGCCTAGGTGGGGCAAGATTCTCAGTTCTGAGTTAGGTCAAAGTGGGGACGAGAGACACCAGGTCTAGGTGAGGCCAAACTGAGGACCAGAGTCAGCAGATCCAGGTGAGGTCCATGTTGGAAAGAGAGTCACCAGGTGCAGGAGAGGTCCAGGTGGGGACCAGAGTCACCAGATCCAGGTGAAGGCCAGGTGGGGACCAGAGTCACCAGATCCAGGTGAAGCCCAGGTGGGGACCAGAGTCACTAGGTCCAGATGAGGCCCAGGTGAGGACCAGAGTTACCAGGTACACGTGAGGCGCTGGTAGGTATCAGAGGCAACTGGTCCATGTGAGGCAGGCTTGGGGACCATGGTCAAGAGTTCTACTTGAGGCCCAGTGTGGAACACTGTAACCAGGTCCAAGTGAGTCCCCGGTGGTGACAAGAGTCACCAGGCCCAGGTGAGACCCAGGTGGGAACCAGGATCACCAGCTACAGGGGAGGCCCTTGAAAGAACCAGAGTCAACAGTTCGAGGTAACGCACAGGTGGCAACCAGGGTCAGCAGGTCCAAGTCAGGCCAAAGTGGGGTTCACAGTCACTAGAGCACGGTGAGACCCACAGGGGGAACAGAGTCACCTGCTCCAGGTGAGGTCCAGGTGTGGAACACAGTCACCGGGTGCCATTTTTCCGTGATGAGGACCATGGTCAACAGGGCTAGGTGAAGCCCAGGTGGGGACCACAGTCACCAGATCCAGGGTAGTCTCAGGTGCAGACCAGAATCACCAGGTCCAGGTGTGGTGCAGGTGGCAACCAAACTCACCCGGTCCCGGTAAGGCACTGGTGGGGACCAGAGTCACGAGGTACATGAGAAGCTACAAACAGATGGGATCCCTGGGTGGCGCAGCGGTTTGGCGCCTGCCTTAGGCCCCGGGCGCGATCATGGAGACCCGGGATCGAATCCCACGTCGGGCTCCTGGTGCATGGTTCCTGCTTCTCCCTCTGTCTGTGTCTCTGCCTCTATCTCTCTCTGTGACTATCATAAATAAATAAAAATTAAAAAAAAGATGCTAGAAACACTGCGGCCAACAGGTCCACATGATATCCATGTGGGAACGAGAATCACCAGTTACAGGTGAGGACCATGTGGGGATCCGACTCACCATATCCAGGTGAGACCCAGGTGGGAAACAGTGACACCATGTCCAGGTGTGGCCCAGGTGAAGACCAGAGTTAATAGGTCCGGCTGGGTCACTGTTAGTGAACAGTGTAACCATATCCTGATGCTAACCAGGTGGGTACCAGAGACACCAGGCCCTGGTGAGGCCCAGGTGGGACCAGAGACATGAGGTCCAGGTGAGGTCCCTATGGGAACCACAAACACCAGGTCAGGTGAGGCCATGCTTAGAATCAGAGTCACCAGTTACAGGTGAGGCCCAGTTAGAGCCAGAATCACCTGGTAAAGAGAGGCCAAAGTCAGGACCAGAGTTACCAGGATCAGGTCAGTCCCAGTGGGGAACAGAGTAACCATGTCCCGATGATGCCCAGATAGAACCAGCGTCACCAGGTCGAGATGAGGCGCAGGTGGGGAGCATATTCACTAGGTCTCGTTGAGGCCCTGTTGAGGACCAGAGTCACCAGGTCTAGTTGAGGCCTAGAGGGGTACGAGATTCACCTGGTCTAGGTGACATCCAGATGCGGACCAGAGTCACCATGTCAGGCTGAGGCCCAGAGGGGATCCAGAGTCATCATGTCCAGGTGAGGCTCAGGTGTGTAACAAAGTATCCAGGTCATAATGGTCCACAGGTGAGGACCAGAGTCACCAGATCTGGGTGAGGCTCAGTTAGGATCAGAGTCACCAGTTCCAGTTGAGGCCAAGAAGGAGTCCACAGCAATCAGGTCCAGGTGGGGAAGAAAGTCAACAGGACTGTTGAGGCCCAGATGGGGACCAGATTCACCCTGTCCAGGTGATTCCCAGGTGGTGACCAGGATTACCAGGTCCGGGTGAGGACCATAAGGACCAGATTCACCAGGTCCAAGTGAGGCCCACGTGGGGACCTGTGTCACCAGGTATGGGTGAGCCCCAGGTGGCAACCCCAGTCTCTAGGTCCAGGTGAGGCCAACCTGGAGGCCATGCAGAGGAACCGTGTCCCGGTGATGCCCAGGTAGGGACCAGAGTTAGCAGGTACAGCTGAGGCCAACCTGCAGGCCATGCAGTGGATCCATGTCCCGATGATGCCCAGGTAGGGACCAGAGTCACCAGGTCCAAATGAGGCCCAGATGGAGCATATTCAATAGGTCCAGGTGAGGCCCAGTTGAGGACCAGAGTCACCAGAACTGGTTCAGGCCTAGAGGGGTACCAGAATCGCCTGGTCCATGTGACATCCAGATGGAGACCAGAGTCACCAGGTCAGGGTTAGGCCCAGAGTGGTTCCAGAGGCCAGAGCCTCATGTCCAGGTGAGGCTCAGGTGTGGAACAGAGTCACCAGGTACCAATGATGCCCAGGAGAGGACCAGAGTCACCAGGTCTGGGTGACACGCAGATAGGATCAGAGTCCCCATGTCCAGGTGAGGCCATGAAAGAGTCCACAGCAATCAGGTCAAGGTGGGGCACAAAGTCACCAGGACTGAGTGAGGCCAAGATGGGGTCGGATTCACCAGGTCGAGGTGAGGCCCAGGTGGTGACCAGAGTCCCCGGGTCTGGGAGAGGACCAGGTAAGGACCAGATTCACCAGGTCCAGGAGGCCCACGTGGAGACCTGAGTCACCAGGTATGGGTGAGTCCCAAGTGGCATCCCCACTAACCAGGTCCATGTGAAGCCAACCTCCAGGCCAAGTCACCCGATCCACGTGAGGACCGAGTGGGGACTGGAGTCACCAGTTAAAAGTGATTCTACAAGAACAACACAGTCATCAGATCCTGGTGTGGTTCATGTGGGAACGAGAGTCACCAGGTCCAGGTGAGACCCAGGTGGGGACCACAGTCACCAGGTCCAGATTGAGGCCTAGGTCGGGGGACCAGAGTCATCAGGACCAGTTGAGGCCAAAGTGTGGAGCAAAGTTATCATGTCCATGTGAGGCCCAGGTGGGGAACAGAGTAACCATGTCCCAAAGATGCCAGGTGGGAAAAGAGTCACAAGGTCCAGACGAGGCCTTAGTGAGGAGTAGATTCACCAGGTCCTGTTGAGGCCCAGTTGAGGACCAGTGTCCCCAGCTCCGGGAGAGTCCCAGAGGGGGACCAGAGTGACCCGGTTCTGGTGATATCCAGGTGGGGACCTGAGTCACCACGTCAGGGTGAGGCCCAGACGGGGACGAGAATCACTAGGTCCAGGTGAGGCCCCGATGTGTAACTGAGAACCCAGGTCCCATGATGCCCATATGAGGACCTGAATCACCAGGTCCAGGTGAGGTCCCTGTGGGAACCAGTCACCTCGTCCAGGTGAGGCCCAGGTGGGACCACAGTCACCAGGTCCAGGTGAGGCCCAGGTATATAAGAGAGTATCCAGGTCCCAATGTTGCCCAGGTAAGGACCAGTGTCAACAGGTCCAGGAGAGGCCCAAATATGGATCAGAGTCATTGTGTTCCAGGTGAGGCCAGATGGAGACCACAGGAACCAGGTCCAGGAGAGCCCCATATAGGAACCAGAGCCACCAGATCCAGGTGAGGTCCAGGTGGGACCACAGTCACAAGGTCCAGGTGAGGCGCAGGTGGCAACAGGATTCACCAAGTCCAGGTGAGGCCCAGGTGGTGACCAGATTTACCAGTTCCGGGTGAGGACTAGGTAAGGACCACATTCACCAGGTCAAGTGAGGCCCACGTGGGGACCTGTGTCACCAGGCATGGGTAAGACCCAGGTGGGAACCCCACTCACCAGGTGAAGATGAGGCCAACCTGCAGGCCATGCAGAGGAACCATGTCCCGATGATGCCCAGGTAGCGACCAGAGTTACCAGGTCCAGGTGAGGCCAACCAGCAGGCCATGCAGTGGAACCATGTCCCGGTAATGCCGAGGTAGGGATCAGAATCACCATGTCCAAATGAGGCCCAGATGGAGCATATTAACTAGGTCTAGGTGAGGCCCAGTTGAGGACCAGAGTCACCAGATCTGGTTGAGCCCTATAAGGGTACCAGAATCACCTGGTTCAGGTGACATCGAGATGGGGACCAGAGTCCCCAGGTCAGGGTGAGGCCCAGAGAGGTTCCAGAGTCATCATGTCCAGGTGAGGCTCAGGTGTGGAACAGAGTCACCAGGTACCAATGATGCCCAGTTGAGGACCAGATTCACCAGGTCTGGGTGATGCGCAGATAGGATCCGAGTCACCAGTTCCAGGTGAGGCCAAGAAGGCGTCCACAGCAATCAGGTCGATGTGGGGAACAAAGTCACCAGGACTGGGTGAGGCCAGATGGGGACCAGATTCACCAGGCCCAGGTGATTCCCAGGTGGTGACCAGAGGTACCAGTTCCGGGGAAGGACCAGGTAAGGACCAGATTCACCAGGTCCAATTGAGGCCCACGTGGGGACCTGTGTCACCATGTACGGGTGAGGCACAATTGGCAACACCACTCACCAGGTCCAGGTGAGGCCAACCTGCAGGTGATGGAGAGGAACCGTGTCCCGATGATGCCCAGGTAGGGACCAGAGTTACCAGGTCCAGGTGAGGCCAACTTGCAGGCCATGCAGTGGAAACATGTCCCGATGATGCCCAGGTAGGGACCAGAGTTACCAGGTCCAGGTGAGGCCAACCTGCAGGCCATGCAGTGGAACCATATCCCTATGATGCCCAGGTAGGTACCAGAGACACCAGGTCCAAATGAGGCCCACATGGAGCATATTCACTAGGTCAGGTGAGGCCCAGTTGAGGACCAGAGTCACCAGACCTGGTTGAGGCCCAGAGGGGTACCATAATCCCCTGGTTCAGGTGACATCCATATGGGGACCAGAGTCACCAGGTCAGGTTGATAGCCAGAGAGGTACGAGAGTCATCATGTCCAGGGGAGCCTCAGGTATGGAACAGAGTCACCAGGACCAATGATGCCCAGGTGAGGACCAGAGTTACCAGGTACACGAGAGGCCACGGTGGGGATGAGAGGCAACAGGTCCATGTGAGGCCGACTTGGGGACCATGGTCAACAGGTCTACTTGAGGCTCAGGTGTGGAACACAGTAACAAGGTCTAGGTGAGTAAACGGTGGTGAAGAAAGTTACCACGTCCAGGTGAGGCCCAGGTGGGGACCAGGATCACCAGGTCCAGGGGAGTCCCTTGAAAGTACCAGAGTCAACAGTACGACGTCAGTCGCAGGTGGGAACCAGGGTCAGCAGGTCCAAGTCAGTCCAAAGTGGGGTTCACAGTCACTAGGACACGGTGAGACCCAGAGGGGGACCAGAGTCGCCTGGTACAGGTGAGGTCCAGGTGTGGAACACAGTCACCAGGTCCCAATTTTGCCCAGTTGAGTACCATGGTCAACAGGACCAGGTGACGCCCAGATGGGGACCGGAGTCCCCGAATCCAGGTGAAGCCCAGGTGTAGACCACAGTCACCAGATCCAGGGTATTCTCAGGTGCAGACCAGAATCACCAAGTCCAGGTGAGGTGCAGGTGGCAACCACACTCACCAGGTCCCGGTGAGGCCCTGGTGGGGACCAGAGTCACGAGGTACATGAGAAGCTAGAAACACTGCAGCCACCAGGTCCACATGTAGTCCATGTGGGAACGACAATCACCAGTTACAGGTGAGGACCAGGTGGGGATCCAACTCACCATGTCCAGGTGAGATCCAGGTGGGAACCAGTGTCACCATGTCCAGGTGTGGCCCAGGTGAAGACCAGAGTTAATAGGTCCAGGTGGATCACTGTTAGTGAACAGTGTAACAATATCCTGATGTTACCCAGGTGGGGACCAGAGACAAAGGTCCAGGTGAGATCCCGATGGGAACCACAGTCACCAGGTCAGGTGAGGCCATGCTTAGGATCAGTGTCACCAGTTACAGGTGAGGCCCAGGTAGAGCCAGAGTCACCTGGAACAGAAGAGGCCAAAGTCAGGACCAGAGTTGACATGATAGATCAGTCCCAGTGGGGAATACAGTAACCAATTCCCGAGGATGCCCAGGTAAAACCAGAGTCACCATGCCCAGAGGCGGCGCAGGTGGGGAGCATGTTCACTAGGTCCCGGTGAGGCCCACTTGGGGCCCAGAGTCACCAGGTCAAGTTGAGGCCTAGAGGGGAACCAGATTCACCTGGTCTAGGTGAAATCCAGATGGGGACCAGAGTCACCATGTCAGGCTGAGGCCCAGAGGGGATCCAGAGTCATCATGTCCAGGTGAGGCTCACGTGTGGAACAGAGTATCCAGTTGATAATGGTCCACAAGTGAGGACCAGAGTCACTAGATCAGGGTGAGGCCCAGTTAGTATCAGAGTCACCAGTTCCAGGTGAGGACAAAAAGGAGTCCACAGCAATCAGGTCCAGTTGGGGAACAAAGTCACCAGGAACGGATGACCCCAGATGGGGACCAGATTCACCAGGTCCAGGTGATTCCCAGGTGGTGACCTGAGTTAACAGTTCCGGGTGAGGACAAGGTAAGGTCCAGATTCACCAGGTCCAAGTGAGGCCCACGTGGGGACCTGTGTCACCAGGCATGGGTGAGGCCCAGGTGGCAACCCCACTCACCAGGTCCAGGTGAGGCGAACATGCAGGCCATGCAGAGGAACCATGTCCCGATGATGCCCAGGTAGGGACGAGATTTAACAGGTCCAGGTGAGGCCAACCTGCAGGCCATGCTGTGGAACATGTCCCGATGATGGCCAGGTAGGGATCAGAGTCACCAGGTCCAATGAGACCAAGATGGAGCATATTTACTAGGTCCATGTGAGGTGCAGTGGAGTACCAGAGTCACAAGACCTGGTTGAGGCCTAGAGGGGTACCAGAATCACCTGGTCCAGGTCACATCCAGATGGGGACCAGAGTCACCAGGTCAGGATGAGGCCCAGAGAGGTTCCAGAGTCAACATGTCCAGGTGAGGCTCAGGTGTGGAACAGAGTCACCAGGTACCAAAGATGCCCAGGTGAGGACCAGAGTCACCAGGTCTGGGTAATGCCCAGATAGGATCAGAGTCACCAGTTCAAGGTGAGGCCAAGAAATAGTCCACAGCAATCATCCAGGTGGGGAACAAAGTCACCAGGACTGGGTGATGCCCAGATGGGGACCACATTGACCAGGTCCAGGTGAGGCCTAGGGGGTGACCAGAGACCCCGGGTATGGGAGACGACCAGGTCTCCCATAGACCAGATTCACCAGGTCCAAGAGGCCGACGAGGGGCCTGTGTCCCCAGGTACGGGTGAGGCACAGGTGGCAACCACACTCACCAGGTCCAGGAGAGGCCATCTTTCGCGCCATGCAGAGGAACCGTCTCCCGATGATGCCTATGTAGGAACCAGAGTTACCAGGTCCAGGTGATGCCAACCTGCAGGCCATGCAGTGGAACCATGTACCGATGATGCCGAGGGAGGGACCAGAGTCACCAGGTCCAAATGAGGCCCAGATGGAGCATATTCACTAGGTCCAGGTGAGGCCCAGTTGAGGACCAGAGTCACCAGATCTGGTTGAGGCTCAGAGGGGTACAAAATCACCTGCTCCAGGTGACATCCAGATGGGGACCAGAGTCACCAGGACAGGGTGAGGCCCAGAGAGGTTCCAGAGTCATCATGTCCAGGTTAGGCTCAGGTATGGAACTGAGTCACCAGGTACCAAGATGCCCACATGAGGACCAGAGTCAACAGATCTGAGTGACGCGCAGATAGGATCAGAGTCACCAGTTGCAGGTGAGGCAAAGAAAGAGTCCACAGCAATCAGTTCCAGGTGGGGAACAAAGTAACCAGGATTGGGTGAGGCCCAGATGGGGACCAGTTCCCCTTCTACAGGTGAGGCCCAGGTGATGACCAGAGTCCCCAGGTTGGGAGAAGACGAGGTAAGGACCAATTCACCAGGTCCAAGAGGCCCACGTGGGGACCTGAGTCACCAGGTATGGGTGAGCCACAGGTGGCAATCCCACTCACCAGGTTCAGGTGAGGCCAACCTGCAGGCGGTGCGCGGAACAATGTCCCAATGATGCCCAGGTAGGGACCGGAGTCACCAGGTCCAAATGAGGCCAAGATGGAGCATATTCACTAAGTCCACGTGAGGCCCAGTTGAGGACCAGAATCACCAGATCTGCTTGAGGCCTAGATGGGAACAAGAATCACCCAGTCCGGGTTACGTCCTAATGGGGACCAGAGTCACCAGGTCAGGGTGAGGCCCAGAGAAGTTCCAGAGTCATCATGACCAGGTGAGGCTCAGGTGTGTAACAGAGTCACCAGGTACGAATGATGCCCAGGTGAGGACCAGAGTCAACAGGTCTGGGTGACGCGCAGATAGGATCAGAGTCACCAGTTCCAGGTGAGGCCAAGAAAGAGTCCACAGCAATCAGGTCAAGGTGTGGAACAAAGTCACCAAGAATGGGTGAGGTCCAGATTGGGACCAGATTCACCAGGTCCAGGTGAGGCCCAGGTGGTGACCAGAGTCATCGGGTCTGGGAGAGGACCAGGTAAGGACCAGATTCACCAGGTCCAAGAGGCTCACGTGGGGACCTGAGTCACCAGGTATGGGTGAGGCCCTAGTGGCAACCCACTCACCAGGTCCAGGTGAGGCCAACCTGCAGGCCAGAGTCACCAGATCCAGGTGAGGCCCTAGTGGGGACCCGAGTCACCAGGTAAATGTGAGTCTACAAGAACACCACAGTCACCAGGTCCAGGTGTGGTTCATGTGGGAACGAGAGTCACCAGGTCCAGGTGAGACCCAGGTGGGGACCATAGTCACCAGGTCCAGATTGAGGACTAGGTAGGGGGACCAGAGTCATCAGGACTTGTTGAGGCCAAAGTGTGGAGCAAAGTTATCATGTCCAGGTGAGGCCCAGGTGGGGAACAGAGTAACCATGTCTCATTGATGCCAGGTGGGAAAAGAGTCACAAGGTCCAGACGAGGCCTAAGTGAGGAGTAGATTCACCAGGTCCTGTTGAGGCCCAGCTGAGGACAAGTGTCGCCAGCCCCGGGTGAGTCCCAGAGGGGGACCAGAGTCACCCGGTCCTGGTGATATCCAGGTGGGGACCAGAGTCACCACATCAGGGTGAGACCCAGAGGGGACGAGAATCACTAGGTCCAGGTGAGGCCCCGATGTGGAACTGAGAAACCAGGTCCCATGATGCCCATATGAGGACCTGAGTCACCAGGTCCAGGTGAGGTCCTGTGGGAACCAGTCACCTCGTCCAGGTGAGGCCCAGGTGGGACCAGAGTCACCAGGTCCAGGTGAGGCCCAGGTATATAAGAGAGTATCCAGGTCCCAATGATGCCCAGGTAAGGACCAGAGTCAACAGGTCCAGGAGAGGCCCAAATATGGTTCAGAGTCATTGTGTTCCAGGTGAGGCCAGATGGAGACCACAGGAACCAGGTCCAGGAGAGCCCCATATGGGAACCAGAGCCACCAGATCCAGGTGATGTCTGGGTGGACCACAGTCACAAGGTCCAGGGGAGGCGCAGGTGGCAACAGGTTTCACCAAGTCCAGGTGAGGCCCAGGTAGCGACCGGTCACCAGATCCAGGTGCGGAACAGCTAAGGACCAGATTCACCAGGCCCAAGTGAAGCCCAAGGGGTGACCAGAGTCACCAGGTAGGGGTGAGGCCCAGAGGGGGAACCAGAGTAACCAGTTTAGTTTGAGGCCCAGAATGGGACCCTAGGTCCCTGGTGAAATTGAGGCGCAGATGTGGAATAGAGTATCCAGATCCCAATGATGCCTGGGTGAGGAAAAGATTTACTAGGGCCATGCAGGCCCAGATGGGGAACAGAATCACTAGGTCCTGGTGAGGCATAGAATAAGACCACAGTCAGCAGTATCAGGTAAGCCCCTTGTGGGAACCAGAGCCACTCTATCCAGCTGAGTCCCAGGTCCTTGGAGGCCCACGTGAGGACCAGATTCATCAGGTCGAATTGAGGCATAGCTGGGAACAAGAGTCACCATGTCTGCGTGCGGCCTAGGTGGGGCAAGATCAGCAGTTCTGAGTTAGGTCAAAGTGGGGACGAGAGACACCAGGTCCAGGTGAGGCCAAACTGAGGACCATAGTCACCAGATCCAAGTGAGGTCCATGTTGGAAAGTGAGTCACCAGGTCCAGGAGAGGTTCAGGTATGGACCAGAGTCACCAGTTCCAGGTGAAATCCAGGTGGGGACCAGAGTCACCAGATCCAGGTGAAGCCCAAGTGGGGACCAGAGTCACTAGGTGCAGATGAGGCCCAGGTGAGGACCAGAGTCACCAGATCTGGGAGAGGCCCAGTTGTGATCAGAGTTACCACTTCCAGGTGAGGCCAAGAAGGTGTCCACAGCAATCAGGTCCACGTGGGGAACAAAGTCACCAGGACTAGGTGATGCCCAGGTGGTGACCAGATTTACCAGTTCCGGGTGAGGACTAGGTAATAGGATCAGAGTCACCAGTTCAAGGTGAGGGCAAGAAAGAGTCCAGAGCAATCAGGTCCAGTTGGGGAACATAGTCACCAGGACTGGGTTAGGCCCAGATGGACCCAGATTCACCAGGTCCAGGTGAGGCCCATGTTGTGACCAGATTCCCTGGGTCTGGGAGAAGTCCAGGTAAGGGCCAGATTCACCAGGTCCAAGAGGCCCATGTGGGGACCTGAGTCACCAGGTATGGGTGAGGCCCAGGTGGCATCAACTAACCAAGTCCAGGTGAGGCCAACCTGCAGGCCAGAGTCACCAGGCCCAGGGGAGGCACAAGGGGTGACCAGAGTCACCAGGTAAGGGTGAGGTTAAGAGGGGGACCAGAGTAACCAGTTTAGTTTGAAGCCCAGAATGGGACCAGCGGTTCCTGGTAAAAGTGAGGCCCAGGTGTGGAATAGAGTATCCAGGTCCCAATGATGCCTGAGTGAGGACCAGAGTCACTAAGGCCATGCAGGCCCAGATGGGGAACAGAATCACTAGGTTCTGGTGAGGCATAGAATAAGACCACATTCAGCAGTATCAGGTGAGCCCCTAGTGGGAACCAGAGCCACTCTTTCCAGCTGAGTCCCAGGTAAATGTGAGGTCCACGTGAGGACCAGATTCATCAGGTCGAATTGAGGAATAGCTAGGGACAAGAGTCACCAGGTCTGGGTGCGTAATAGGTGGGGCAAGATTCAGCAGTTCTGAGTTAGGTCAAAGTGGGCAAGAGAGACACCAAGTCCAGGAGAGGTCCAGATTGGGACCAGAGTCACCAGATCCAGGTGAAGTCCAGATGGGGACCAGAGTCTCCAGATCCAGGTGAAGCCCAGGTGGGGACCAGAGTCTCTAGGTCCAGATGAGGCCCAGGTGAGGACCAGAGTTACAAGGTACACGTGAGGCCCCAGTAGGGATCAGAGGCAACAGGTCCATGTGAGGCCGGCTAGGGGACCATGGTCAACAGGTCTACTTGAGGCCCAGGTGTGGAACACAGTAAGCAGGTCCAGGTGAGTCCCCATGGTGACAAGTGTCACCACGTCCAGGTGAGGCCCAGGTTCGGACCAGGATCACCAGGTAGAGGGGAGGCCCTTGAAAGATCCAGAGTCAACAGTTCGAGTTCAGGCGCAGGTTTCAACCAGGGCCAGCAGGTCTAAGTCAGGGGAAAGTGGGGTTCACAGTCACTAGGGAATGGTGAGACCCAGAGGGGCACCAGAGTCACGTGGTCCAGGTGAGGTCCAGTTGTGGAACACAGTCACCGCGTCCCAATTTTGCCCAGTTGAGGACCATGGTCAACAGGGCCTGGTGAGCCTCACATGGGGACGAGAGTCCCCAAATCCAGGTGAAGCCCAGGTGGGGACCACAGTCACCAGATCCAGGGTACTCTCAGGTGCAGACCAGAATCACCAGGTCCAGGTGAGGTGCAGGTGGCAACCACACTCACCAGGTCCCGGTGAGGCCCTGGTGGGGACCAGTGTCACAAGGTACATGACAAACTAGAAACACCGCAGCCACCAGGTCCACATGATGTCCATGTGGGAACGAGAATCAACAGTTATAGGTTAGGACCAGGTGGGTATCTGACTCACCATTTCCAGGTGAGACCCAGGTGGGAACGAGTGTCACCATGTCCAGGTGTGGCCCAGGTGAAGACCAGAGTTAATAGGTCCGGCTGGGTCACTGTTAGTGAACAGTGTAACCATATCCTGATGCTACCCAGGTGTGTACCAGAGACACCAGGTCCTGGTGAGGCCCAGGTGGGACCAGAGACATGAGGTCCAGGTGAGGTCCCGATGGGAACCACAGTCACCAGGTCAGGAGAGGCCATGCTTTGGATCAGAGTCACCAGTTACAGGTGAGGCCCAGGTGGAGCCAGAGTCACCTGGTACAGAAGAGGCCAAAGTAAGGACCAGAGTTACCAGGATCAGGTCAGTCCCAGTGGGAAACAGAGTAACCATGTCCCGATGATGCCCAGGTAGACCCAGCGTCACCAGGTCCAGATGAGGCGCAGGTGGGGAGCATATTCACTAGGTCTCGGTGACACCCAGTTGAGGACCAGTGTCACCAGGTCTATTTGAGCCCTAGAGGGGTACCAGATTCACCTAGTCTAGGTGACATCCAGATGGGGACCAGAGTCACCATGTCAGGGTGAGGCCCAGAGGGGATCCAGAGTCATCATGTCCAGGTGAGGCTCAGGTGTGGAACAGAGTATCCAGGTCATAATGGTCCACAGGTGAGGACCAGAGTCACCAGATCTGGGTGAGGCCCAGGTTGGATCAGAGTCACCACTTCCAGTTGAGGCCAAGAAGGAGTCCACAGCAATCAGATCCAGAGGGGAACAAAGTCACCAGGACTGGGTGAGGCCCAGATGGGGACCAGATTCACCAGGTCCAGGTGATTCCCAGGTGGTGATCAGGGTTACCAGGTGCGGGTGAGGACCAGGTAAGGACGAGATTCACCAGGTCATACTGGGCCCACGGGGACCTGTGTCACCATGTATGGGTGAGGCCCAGGTGCCAACCCCACTCACCAGGTCCAGGTGAGGCCAAC
Organism: Canis lupus dingo; assembly: GCF_003254725.2. NCBI lineage: Eukaryota > Metazoa > Chordata > Mammalia > Carnivora > Canidae > Canis > Canis lupus. Next base: position 126,712 of record NW_026019399.1, on the reverse strand, counting down.
CTGCAGGCCATGTAGAGGAACCATGTCCCGATGATGCCCAGGTAGGGACCAGAGTTACCAGGTCCAGGTGAGGCCAACCTGAAGGCCATGCAGCTGAACCATGTCCCGATGATGCCCAGGAAGTGACCAGAGTCACCAGATCCAAATGAGGCCCAGTTGGAGCATATTCACTAGGTCCAGGTGAGGCCCAGTTGAGGTCCAGAGTCACCAGATCTGGTTGAGTATTAGAGGGGTACAAGAATCACCTGGTCCAGTTGACATCCAGATGGGGACAAGAGTCACCAGGTCAGGGTGAGGCCCAGAGAGGTTCCAGAGTCATCATGTCCAGGTGAGGCTCAGGTGTGGAACAGAGTCACCAGGTACCAATGAAGCCCAGGTGAGGACCAGAGTCACAAGGTCTTGGTGACGCTCAGATAGGATCAGAGTCACCAGTTCCAGGTGAGGCCAAGAGAGAGTCCACAGCAATCAGGTCCAGGTGGGGAACAAAGTCACCAGGACTGGGTGAGGCCCAGATGGGGACCAGATTCACCAGGTCCAGGTGAGGCGAGGTGGTGACCAGAGTCCCCGGGTCTGGGAGAGGACCAGGTAAGGACGAGATTCACCAGGTCCAAGAGGCCCACGTGTGAAACTGAGTCACCAGGTATGGGTGAGGCCCAGGTGGCAACCCCACTCACCAAGTCCAGGTGAGGCCAACTTGCAGGCCAGAGTCACCAGATCCAGGTGAGGCCCTAGTGGGGACCGGAGTCACCAGGTAAATGTGAGTCTACAAGAAAACCACAGTCACCAGGTCCAGGTGTGGTTCATGTGGGAACGAGAGTCACCAGGTCCAGGTGAGACCCAGGTGGGGACCATAGTCACCAGGTCCAGATTGAGGCCTAGGTGGGGGGAACAAATTGATCAGGACAAGTTGAGGCCAAAGTGTGGAGCAAAGTTATCATGTCCAGGTGATGTCTAGGTGGGGAACAGAGTAACCATGTCCCATTGATGCCAGGTGGGAAAAGAGTCACAAGGTACAGATGAGGCCTAAGTGAGGACTAGATTCACCAGGTCCTGTTGAGGCCCAGTTGAGCACCAGTGTCCCCAGCTCCGGGTGAGTCCCAGAGGGGGACCAGAGTCACCCGGTTCTGGTGATATCCAGGTGGGGATAAGACTCACCACGTCAGCGTGAGGCCCAGAGGGGGACGAGAATCACTAGTTTCAGGTGAGGCCCCGATGTGGAACTGAGAAAAAAGGTCCCATAATGCCCAAATGAGGACCTGAGTCACCAGGTACAGGTGAGGCCAAACTGAGGACCAGAGTCACCAGATCCAGGTGAAGCCAAGGTGGGGACCAGAATCACTAGGTCCAGATGAGGCCCAAGTGAGGACCAGTTTTACCAGGTACACGTGAAGCCCCGGTGGGAATCAGAGGCAACAGGTCCATATGAGGCCGGCTTCGGTACCATGGTCAACAGGTCTACTTGAGGCCCAGGTGTGGAACACAGTAACCAGGTCCAGGTGAGTCCCCGGTGGTGACAAGAGTCACCACGTCCAGGTGAGTCACAGGGGGGGACCAGGATCACCATGTACAGGGGAAGCCCTTGAATGAACCAGTCAACAGTTCGAGGTCAGGCGCAGGTGTCAACCAGGGTCAGCAGGTCCAAGTCAGGCCAAAGTGGGGTTCACAGTCACTAGGGCACGGTGAGACCCAGAGGGGGACCAGAGTCACCTGGTCCAAGTGAGGTCCAGGGGTGGAACACAGTCACCGGGTCCCAATTTTGCCAGTTGAGGACCATGGTTGACAAGGCCAGGTGAGGCCCAGATTGGGGATCTTCAATCTGGATCAGAGTCACCAGTTCCAGTTGAGGCTAAGAAGGAGTCCACAGCAATCAGGTCCAGATTGACGCCTAGGTCGGGTGACCAGAGTCATCAGGACCAGTTGAGGCCAAAGTGTGGAGCAAAGTTCTCATGTCCAGGTGAGGCCCAGGTGGGGAACAGACTAATCATGTCCCATTGATGCCAGGTGGGAAAAGAGTCACAAGGTCCAGACGAGGCCTAAGTGAGGAGTAGATTCACCAGGTCGTGTTGAGGCCCAGTTGAGGACCAGTGTCCCCAGCTCCGGGTGAGTCCCAGAGGGGGACCAGCGTCACCCGGTTCTGGTGATATCCAGGTGGGGACCAGAGTCACCACGTCAGGGTGAGGACCATAATGGGACGAGAATCACTAGGTCCAGGTGAGGCCCCGATGTGGAACTGAGAAACCAGGTCCCATGATGCCCATATGAGGACCTGAGTCACCAGGTCCAGGTGAGGTCCTTGTGGGAACCAGTCACCTCGTCCAGGTGAGGCCCAGGTGGGACCACAGTCACCAGGTCAAGGTTTGGCCCAGGTATTTAAGAGAGTATCCAGGTCCCAATGATGCCCAGGTAAGGACCAGAGTCAACAGGTCTAGGAGAGGCCCAAATATGGATCACAGTCATTGTGTTCCAGGTGAGGCCAGATGGAGACCACAGGAACCAGGTCCAGGAGAGCCCCATGTGGGAACCAGAGCCACCAGATCCAATTGAGGTCCAGGTGGGACCACAGTCACAAGGTCCAGGTGAGGCGCAGGTGGCAAGAGGATTCACCAAGTACACGTGGGGTCCAGGTGACGACCAGTCAGCAGATCCAGGTGCGGACCAGCTAAGGACCAGATTCACCAGGCCCAAGTGAAGCCCAAGGGGTGACCAGAGTCACCAGGTAAGGGTGAGGACCAGAGCGGGAACCAGAGTAACCAGTTTAGTTTAAGGACCAGAATGGGACCAGAGGTCCCTGGACAAAGTGAGGCCCAGTTGTAGAATAGAGTATCCAGGTACCAATGATGACTGGGTGAGGAACAGAGTCACTAGGGCCATGCAGGCCCAGATGGGGAACAGAATCACTAGGTCCTGGTGAGGCATAGAATAAGACCACAGTCAACAGTATCAGGTGAGCCCCTTGTGGGAACCAAAGACACTCTATCCAGGTGAGTCCCAGGTCCATGTGAGGCCCACGTGAGGACCAGATTCATCAGGTCGAATTGAGGCATAGCTGGGGACAAGAGTCACCAGGTCTGGATGCGGCCTAGGTGGGTCAAGATTCAGCAGTTCTGAGTTAGGTCAAAGTGGGGACGAGAGACACCAGGTCCTGGTGAGGCCAAACTGAGGACCAGAGTCACCAGATCCAGGTGAGGTCCAGGTGGGGACCCGAGTCACCAGATCCAGGTGAAGCACAGGTGGGGACCAGAGTCACTAGGTCCAGAAGAGGCCCAGGTGAGGACCAGAGTTACCAGGTACACGTGAGGCCCCGGTGGGGATCAGAGGCAACAGGTCCATGTGAGGCCGGCTTGGGGACCATGGTCAACAGGTCTACTTGAGGCCCAGGTGTGGAACACAGTAAGCAGGTCCAGGTGAGTCCCCAGTGGTGACAAGGGTCACCACGTCCAGGTGAGGCCCAGTTGCGGACCAGGATCACCAGGTACAGGGGAGGCCCTTGAAAGAACCAGAGTCAACAGTTCGAGGTCAGGCGCAGGTTTCAGCCAGGGTCAGCAGGTCCAAGTCAGGCCAAAGTGGGGTTCACAGTAACTAGGGCATGGTGAGACCCAGAGCGGCACCAGAGTCACGTGGTCCAGGTGAGGTTCAGTTGTGGAACACAGTCACCGCGTCCCAATTTTGCCCAGTTGAGGACCATGGTCAAAAGGGCCAGGTGAGGCCAAGATGGGGACCGGTGTCCCCAAATCCAGGTGAAGCCCAGCTGGGGACAACAGTCACCAGATCCAGGGTAGTCTCAGGTGCAGACCAGAATCAGCAGGTCCAGGTGAGGTGCAGTTGGCAACCACTCTCACCAGGTCCCGGTGAGGCCCTGGTGGGGACCAGAGTCACGAGGTACATGACAAACTAGAAACACTGCAGCCACCAGGTCCACATGATATCCATGTGGGAACGAGAATCACCAGTTACAGGTTAGGACCAGGTGGGGATCTGACTCACAATTTCCAGGTGAGACACAGGTGGGAACGAGTGTCACCATGTGCAGGAGTGGCCCAGGTGAAGACCAGAGTTGATAGGTCCGGCTGGGTCACTGTTAGTGTACAGTGTAACCATATCCTGATGCTACCCAGGTGGGTACCAGAGACACCAGGTCCTGGTGAGGCCCAGGTGGGACCAGAGACATGAGGTCCAGGTGAGGTCCCGATGGGAACCACAGTCACCAGGTCAGGTGAGGCCATGCTTAGGATCAGAGTCACCAGTTACAGGTGAGGCCCAGGTGGAGCCAGAGTCACCTGGTACAGAAGAGGCCAAAGTCAGGACCAGAGTTACCAGGATCAGGTCAGTCCCAGTGGGGAACAGAGTAACTATGTTCCGATGATGCCCAGGTAGACCCAGCGTCACCAGGTCCAGATGAGGCGCAGGTGGGGAGCATATTCACTAGGTCTCGGTGAGACCCAGTTGAGGACCAGTGTCACCAGGTATATTTGAGCCCTTGAGGGGTAACAGATTCACCTGGTCTAGGTGACATCCAGATGGGGACCAGAGTCACCATGTCAGGGTGAGGCCCCGAAGGGATCCAGAGTCATCATGTCCAGGTGAGGCTCAGGTGTGGAACAGAGTATCCAGGTCATAATGGTCCACAGGTGAGGACCAGAGTCACCAGATCTGGGTGAGGCCCAGTTAGGATCAGAGTCACCAGTTCCAGTTGAGGCCAAGAAGGAGTCCACAGCAATCAGGTCCAGGTGGGGAACAAAGTCACCAGGACTGGGTGAGGCCCAGATGGGGCCAGATACACCAGGTCCAGGTGATTCCCAGGTGGTGACTAGGGTTACCAGGTCCGGTTGAGGACCAGGTAAGGACGAGATTCACCAAGATACTGGGGCCTACGTGGGGACCGGTGTCACCATGTATGGGTGAGGCCCAGGTGGCAAGCCCACTCACCAGGTCCAGGTGAGGCCAGCCTGCAGGCCAGAGTCACCAGATCCAGGTGAGGCCCTAGTGGGGACGGGATTCACAAGGTAAATGTGAGTCTACAAGAACACCACAGTCACCAGATCCAGGTGTGGTTCATGTGGGAACGGGAGTCACCAGGTCCAGCTGAGACCCAGTTGGGGACGACAGTCACCAGGTCCAGATTGAGGCCTAGGTTTGGGGACGAGAGTCATCAGGACCAGTTGAGGCCAAAGTGTGCAGCAAAGTTATCATGTCCAGGTGGGGCCAGGTGGGGAACAGAGTAACCATGTCCCATTGATGCCAGGTGGGAAAAGAGTCACAAGGTCCAGACGAAGCCTAAGATTGGAGTAGATTCACCAGGTCCTGTTGAGGCCCACCTGAGGACCAGTGTCCCCAGCTCCGGGTGTGTCACCCGGTTCTGGTGATATCCAGGTGGGGACCAGTGTCACAAGTCAGGGTGAGGCCCAGAGGGGGACGAGAATCACTAGGTCCAGGTGAGGCCCCGATGTGGAACTGTGAAACCAGGTCCCAAGATGCCCATATGAGGACCTGAGTCACCAGGTCCAGGTGATGTCCCTGTGGGAACCAGTCACCCCGTCCAGGTGAGGCCCAGGTGGGACCACAGTCACCAGGTCCTGGTGAGGCCCAGGTATATAAGAGAGTATCCAGGTCCCAATGATGCCCAGGTAAGGACCAGAGTCAACAGGTCCAGGAGAGGCCCAAATATAGATCAGAGTCATTGTGTTCCAGGTGAGGCCAGAGGGAGACCACAGGGAACAGATCCAGGAGAGCCCCATATGGGAACCAGAGCCACCAGATCCAGGTGAGGTCCAGGAGGGACCACAGTCACAAGGTCCAGGTGAGGCGCTGGTGGCAACATGATTCACCAAGTCCAGGTGAGGCCCACGTGGTGACCTGTCACCAGGGCCAGGTGCGGACAAGCTAAGGACCAGATTCACGAGGCCCAAGTGAAGCCCAAGGGGTGACCAGAGTCACCAGGTAAGGGTGAGGCCCAGAGGGGAACCAGAGTAACCAGTTTAGTTTGAGGCCCAAAATGGGACCAGAGATCCCTGGTCAAACTAGGCCCAGGTGTGGCATAGAGTATCCAGGTCCCAATGATGCCTGGGTGAGGACCAGAGTCACTATGGCCATGCAGGCTCAGATGGGGAACAGAATCACTAGGTCCTGGTGAGGCATAGAATAAGACCACAATCACCAGTATCAGGTGTGCCCCTTGTGGGAACCAGAGCCACTCTATCCAGCTGTGTCCCAGGTCCATGTGAGCCCCACGTCAGGACCAGATGCATCAGGTCGAATTAAGGCATAGTTCGGGACAAGAGTCACCAGGTCTGGGTGCGGGCTAGGTGGGGCAAGATTCAGCAGTTCTGAGTTAGGTCAAAGTGGGGACGAGAGACACCAGGTCCAGGTGAGGCCAAACTGAGGACCAGAGTCACCAGATCCAGGTGAGGTCCATGTTGGAAAGAGAGTCACCAGGTCCAGGAGAGGTCCAGGTGGGGACCAGAGTCACCAGATCCAGGTGAAGTCCAGGTGGGGACCAGAGTCACCAGATCCATGTGAAACCCAGGTGGGGACCAGAGTCACTAGGTCCTGATTAGGCCCAGGTGAGGATCAGAGTTACCAGATACACGTGAGCCCTTGGCGGGGATCAGAGCCAAAAGGTCCACGTGAGCCCGGCTTGGGGACCATGGTCAACAGTCTACCTGAGGCCCAGGTGTGGAACACAGTAATCAAGTCCAGGTGAGTCCCCGGTGTGACAAGAGTCACCACGTCCAGTTGAGGCCCAATTGGGGACCAGGATCACCAGGTACAGGGGAGGCCCTTGAGAGAACCAGAGTCAACATTCGAGGTCAGGCGCAGGTGGCAACCAGGGTCAGCAGGTCCAAGTCAGGCCAAAGTGGGGTTCACAGTCACTAGGGCACAGTGAGACCCAGAGGGGGACCAGAGTCACCTTGTCCAGGTGAGATCCAGTTGTGGAACAGAGTCACCGGGTCCCAATTTTGCCCAGTTGAGGACCATGGTCAACAGGGCCAGGTGAGGCCCAGATGGGGACCGGAGTCCCCAAATTCAGGTGAAGCCCAGGTGGGGACCACAGTCACCAGATCCAGGGTAGTCTCAAGGTGGAGACCAGAATCACCAGGTCCTGGTGAGGTGCAGGTGGCAACCACACTCACCAAGTCCGGGTGAGGCCCTGGTGGGGACCAGAGTCACGAGGTACATGAGAAGCTAGAAACACTGCAGCCACCAGGTCCACATGATGTCCATGTGGGAACGAGAATTACAAGTTACAAGTGAGGACCAGGTGGGGATCTGAGTCACCATGTCCAGGTGAGACCCTGGTGGGAACCAGTGTCACCATGTCCAAGTGTGGACCAGGTGAAGACGAGAGTTAATAGGTCCGGCCGTGTCACTGTTAGTGAACAGTGTAACCATATCCTGATGCTACTCAGGTGTGTACCAGATACAAGGTCCTGGTGAGTCCCAGTTGGGACCAGAGACATGAGGACCAGGTGAGGTACCGATGGAAACCACAGTCACCAGGTCAGGTGAGGCCATGCTTAGGATCAGAGTCACCACTTACAGGTGAGGTCCAGGGGGAGCCAGAGTCACATGGCACAGAAGAGGCGAAAGTCAGGACCAGAGTCACCACGATCAGGTCAGTCCCACTGGGAATAGAGTAACCACGTCCCGATGATGCCCAGGTAGAACCACAGTTACCAGGTCCAGGGGTGGCCAACCTAAAGGCCATGCAGTGGAACCATGTCCCGATGAAGCCCAGGTAGGGAAGAGAGTCACCAAGTCCAAATGAGGCCCAGATGGAGCATATTCAATAGGTCCACGTGAGGCCCAGTTGAGGACCAGAGTCACCAGATCCAGGTGAAGCCAAGGTGGGGACCAGAGTCACTAGGTCCAGATGAGGCCCAAGTGAGGACCAGTGTTACCAGGTACACGTGATGCCCCGGTGGGAATCAGAGGAAACAGGTCCATATGAGGCCGGCTTCGGTACCATGGTCAACAGGACTACTTGAGGCCCAGGTGTGGAACACAGTAACCAGGTCCAGGTGAGTCCCCGGTGGTGACAAGGGTCACCACGTCCAGGTGAGTCCCAGGGGGGGACCAAGATCACCAGGGACAGGGGAAGCCCTTGAATGAACCAGAGTCAACAGTTCGAGGTCAGGCGCAGGTGTCAACCTGGGTCAGCAGGTCCAAGTCAGGCCAAAGTCGGGTTCACAGTCACTAGGGCACGGTGAGACCCAGAGGGGGACCAGAGTCACCTGGTCCAGGTGAGGTCCAGGGGTGGAACACAGTCACCGGGTCCCAATTTTGCCAGTTGAGGACCATGGTTCACAGGGCCAGGTGAGGCCCAGATTGGGGATCCTCAATCTGGATCAGATTCACCAGTTCCAGTTGAGGCTAAGAAGGAGTCCACAGCAATCATGTCCAGATTGACGCCTAGGTCGGGGGACCAGAGTCATCAGGACTAGTTGAGGCCAAAATGTGGAGCAAAGTTATCATGTCCAGGTGAGGCCCAGGTGGGGAACAGACTAACCATGTCCCATTGATGCCAGGTGGGAAAAGAGTCACAAGATCCAGACGAGGCCTAAGTGAGGAGCAGATTCACCAGGTCCTGTTGAGGCCCAGTTGAGGACCAGTGTCCCCAGCTCCGGGTGAGTCCCAGAGGGGGACCAGAGTCACCCGGTTCTGGTGATATCCAGGTGGGGACCAGAGTCACCACGTCAGGGTGAGGACCATAATGGGACGAGAATCACTAGGTCCAGGTTAGGTCCCGATGTGGAACTGAGAAACCAGGTCCCATGATGCCCATATGAGGACCTGAGTCACCAGGTCCAGGTGAGGTCCCTGTGGGAACCAGTCACATCGTCCAGGTGAGGCCCAGGTGGGACCACAGTCACCAGTATCATGTGAGCCCCTTGTGGGAACCAGAGCCACTCTATCCAGCTGAGTCCCAGGTCCATGTGAGGCCAACGTGAGGAGCAGATTCATCAGGTCGAATTGAGGCAGAGCTGGGGACAAGAGTCACCAGGTCTGCGTGCGGCCTAGGTGGGTCAAGATTCAGCAGTTCTGAGTTAGGTCAAAGTGGAGACGAGAGAAATCAGGTCCAGGTGAGGCCAAACTGAGGACCAGAGTCACCAGATCCAGGTGAGTTCCAGGTGGGGACCAGAGTCACCAGATCCAGGTGAAGCCCAGGTGGGGACCAGAGTCACTAGGTCCAGATGAGGCCCAGGTGAGGACCAGAGTTACCAGGTACACGTGAGGCCCCGGTGGGGATCAGAGGAAACAGGTCTATGTGAGGCCGACTTGGGGACCATGGTCAACAGGTCTACTTGAGGCCAAGGTGTGGAACACAGTAAGCAGGTCCTGGTGAGTCCCACGTGGTGACAAGGGTCACCACGTTCAGGTGGGGCCCAGTTGCGGACCAGGATCACCAGGTACAGGGGAGGCCCTTGAGAGAACCAGAGTCAACAGTTCGAGGTGAGGCGCAGGTGGCAACCAGGGTCAGCAGGTCCAAGTCAGGCCAAAGTGGGATTCACAGGTCACTAGGGCACGGTGAGACCCAGAGTGGGACCAGAGTCACCTGGTCCAGGTGAGGTCCAGTTGTGGAACACAGTCACCGGGTCCCATATTGCATGTTGAGTACCATGGTCAACAGGGGCAGATGAGGACCAGATGGGGACCGGAGTCCCCAAATCCAGGTGAAGCCCAGGTGGGGACCACAGTCACCAGATCCCGGGTAGTCTCAGGTGCAGACCAGAATCACCATGTCCAGGTGAGATGCAGGTGGCAACCACACTCACCAGGTCCCGGTGAGGCCCTGGCGGGGACCAGAGTAACGAGGTACATGAGAAGCTAGAAACACTGCAGCCACCAGGTCCACATGACGTCCATGTGGGAACGAGAATCACCAGTTACAGGTGAGGACCAGGTGGGATCTGAATCACCATGTCCAGGTGAGACCCTGGTGGGAACCAGTGTCACCATGTCCAGGTGTGGCCCAGGTGAAGACTAGAGTTAATAGGTCCGGCTGGGTCACTGTGAGTGAACAGTGTAACCATATCCTGATGCTACCCAGGTGGGTACCAGAGACAAGTCCTGGTGAGTCCCAGTTGGGACCAGAGACATGAGGTCCAGGTGAGGTACCGATGGAAAACACAGTCACCAGGTGAGGAGAGGCCATACTTAGGATCAGAGTCACCACTTACAGGTGAGGTCCAGGGGAGCCAGAGTCACATGGCACAGAAGAGTCCAAAATCAGGACCAGAGTTATCACGATCAGGTCAGTCCCACTGGGAATAGAGTAACCACGTCCCGATGATGCCCAGGTAAAACCACAGTTACCAGGTCCAGGTGCGGCCAACCTAAAGGCCATGCAGTGGAACCTTGTCCCGATGATGCCCAGGTAGGGAAGAGAGTCACCAGGTCCAAATGAGGCCCAGATGGAGCATATTCACTAGGTCCAGAAGAAGCCCAGTTGAGGAACAGAGACACCAGATCTGGTTTAGACCTAGAGGGGTACCAGAATCACCTGGTCCATGTGACATCTAGATGGGGACCAGAGTCTCCAGGCCTGAGTCACGCGCAGAGAGGATAAGAGTCACCAGTTCCAGGTGAGGCCAAGAAAGAGTCCACAGCAATCAGGTCCAGGTGGGGATGAAAGTCACTAGGACTATGTGAGGCCCAGTAGGGACCAGATTCAGCAGGTCCAGGTGAGGGCCAGGTGGTTACCAGAGTCCCTGGGAGTGGGAGATGACCAGGTAAGGACCAGATTCATCAGGTCAAAGAGAGCCACGTGGGGACCTGAGTCACCAGGTATGGTTGAGGCCCTGGTGGCAACCCCACTCACCAGGTCCAGGTGAGGCCAACCGGCAGGCCAGCGTCACCAGATCCAGGTGAAGCCCTAGTGAGGACCAGAGTCACCATTTAAATGTGAGTCTACAAGAACACCACCGTCACCAGGTCCAGGTGTGGTTCATGTGGGAAATAGAGTCACCAGGTCCAGGTGAGACCCAGGTGTGGACCAGTCACCAGGTCCAGATTGCGGCCTAGGTCGGGGGACCAAAATCATCAGGACCAGTTGAGGCCAAAGTGTGGAGCAATGTTATCATGTCCAGCTGAGGCCTACGTGGGGAACAGAGTAACCATGTCTCATTGATGCCAGGTGGGAAAAGAGTCACAAGGTCCAGAAGAGGCCTAAGTGAGGAGTAGATTCACCAGGTCCTGTTGAGGTCCGGTTGAGGACCAGTGTCCCCAGTTCCGGGTGAGTCCCACAGGGGACCAGAGTCACCCGGTTCTGGTGATATCCAGGTGGGGACAGAGTCAGCACGTCAGGGTGAGGCCCAGAGGGGGACGAGAATTACTAGTTCCAGGTGAGGCCCCAATGTGGAACTGCGAAACCAGGTCCCATGATGTCCATATGAGGCCCTGAGTCACCAGGTACAGGTGAGTTTCCTGTGGGAACCAGTCACCTCGTCCAGGTGAGGCCGAGGTGGGACCACAGTCAACAGGTCCAGGTGAGGCCCAGGTATATAAGAGAGTATCCAGGTCCCAATGATGCCCAGGTAAGGACCAGAGTCAATAGTTCCAGGAGAGGCCCAAATATGGATCAGAGTCATTGTGTTCTAGTTGAGGTCAGATGGAGACCACAGGAACCAGGAGCAGGAGAGCGCCATACGGGAACCAGAGCCACCAGATCCAGGTGAGGTCCGGGTGGGACCACAGTAACAAGGTCCCGGTGAGGCGCAGGTGGCAACAGGATTCACCAAGTCCAGGTGAGGTCCAGGTGGCGACCAGTCACCAGATCCAGGTGAGGACCAGCTAAGGACCAGATTCAACAGGCCCAAATGAAGCTCAAGGGGTAACCAGAGTCACCAGGTATGGGTGAGGCCCAGAGGGGGATCCAGAGTAACCAGTTTAGTTTGAGGCCCGGAATGCGACCAGAGGTCCCTGGTCAAAGTGAGGCCCAGGTGTGGAATAGAGTATCCAGGTCCCAATGATGCCTGGGTGAGGACCAGAGTCACTGGGGCCATGCAGGCCCAGATGGGGAACAGAATCACTAGGTCCTGGTGAGGCATAGAATAAGACCACAGTCAGCAGTATCAGGTGAGCCCTTTGTGTGAACCAGAGCCCCTCTATCCAGCTGAGTCCCAGGTCCATGTGAGGCCCACGTGAGGACCAGATTCATCAGGTCGAATTGAGGCATAGCTGGGGACAAGAGTCACCAGGTCTGGGTGCGGCCTAGGTGGGGCAAGATTCAGCAGTTCTGAGTTACGTCAAAATGGGGACGAGAGACACCAGGTCCAGATGAGGCCAAACTGAGGACCAGAATCACCAGATCCAGGTGAGGTCCATGTTGGAAAGAGAGTCAGCAGGTCCAGGAGAGGTCCAGGTGGGGACCAGAGTCACCAGATCCAGGTGAAATCCAGGTGGGGACCAGAGTCACCGGATCCAGGTGAAGCCCAGGGGGGACCAGAGTCACTAGGTCCAGATGAGGCCCAGGTGAGGACCAGAGTTACCAGGTACACGTGAGGCCCCGTTGGGCTTCAGAGGCAACAGTTCCATGTGAGGCCGGCTTGGGGACCATGGTCAACAGGTCGACTTGAGGCCCAGGTGTGGAACACAGTAACCAGGTCCAGGTGAGTCCCCGGTGGTGACAAGAGTCACCGCGTCCAGGTGAGGCCCAGGTGGGGACCAGGATCACCAGGTCCATGGGAGGACCTTGATAGAACCAGAGTCAACAGTTCGAGGTCTGGCGCAGGTGGCAAACAGGGTCAGCAGGTCCAAGTCTGTCGAAAGTGGGGTTCACAGTCACTAGGGCACGGTGAGACCCAGAGGGGGACCAGAGTCACCTGGTCCAGGTGAGATCCAGTTGTGGAACAGAGTCACCGGTTCCCAATTTTGCCCAGTTGAGGACCATGGTCAACTGGGCCAGGTGAGGCCCAGATGGGGACCGGAGTCCCCAAATCCAGGTGATGCCCAGGTGGAACCGGAGTCATCAGATCCAGGGTAGTCTCAGGTGCAGACCAGAATCACCAGGTCCAGGTGAGGCCAACCTGCAGGCCAGAGTCACCGGATCCAGTTGAGGCCCTAGTGGGGACCGGAGTCACCAGGTAAATGTGAGTCTACAGGAAAACCACAGTCACCAGGTCCAGGTGTGGTTCATGTGGGAACGAGAGTCACCAAGTCCAGGTGAGACCCTGGTCGGGACCACAGTCACAAGGTCCAGATTGAGGCTTAGGTGGGGGGACCAGAGTCATCAGGACCAGTTGAGGCCAAAGTGTGGAGCAAAGTTATCATGTCGAGGGTAGGCTCATGTGGGGAACAGAGTAACCATGTCCCATTGATTCCAGGTGGGAAAAGAGTCACAATGTCCAGACGCGGCCTAAGTGAGGAGTAGATTCACCAGGTCCTGTTGAGGCCCAGTTGAGGACCAGTGTCCCCAGCTGCGGGTGCGTCCTTGAGGGGGACTAGAGTCACCCGGTCCTGGTTATATCCAGGTCGGGAGCAGAGTCACCACGTCAGGGTGTGGCCAAGAGCGGGAGGAGAATCACTAGGTCCAGGTGAGGACCCGATGTGGAACTGAGAAACCAACTCCCAAGATGCCCATATGAGGACATGAGTCACCAGGTCCAGGTGATGTCCGGGTGTGAACCAGTCACCTCGTCCAGGTGAGGCCCAGGTGGGACCACAGTCACCAGGTCCAGGTGAGGTCCAGGTATATAAGAGAGTATCCAGGTCCCAATGATGCCCAGGTAAAGACCAGAGTCAACAGGTCCAGGAGAGGCCCAAATATGGATCAGAGTCATTGTGTTCCAGGTGAGGCCAGATGGAGACCACAGGAACCAGGTCCAGGAGAGCCAATATGGGAACCAGAGCCAGCAGATCCAGGTGAGGTCCAGGTGGGACCACAGTCACAAGTTCCAGGTGAGGCGCAGGTGGCAACAGGATTCACCAAGTGCAGGTGAGGCCCAGGTGCCGAACAGTCACCAGATCCAGGTGCGGACCAGCTAAAGACCAAATTTAACAGGCCCAATGAAGCCAAGGGGTGACCAGAGTCACCAGGTAAGGGTGAGGCCAGAGGGGGAACCAGAATAACCAGTTTAGTTTGAGGCCCAGAATGGGACCAGAGGTCTCTGGCCAAAGTGAGGCCCAGGTGTGGAATAGAGTATCCAGGTCCCAATCATGCCCGGGTGAGGACCAGAGTCAAGAGGTCCATGCAGGCCCAGATGGCGAACAGAATCACTAGGTACTAGTGAGGCACAGAATAAGACAACAGTCAGTAGTGTCAGGTGAGCCCCTTGTGGGAACCAGAGCCACTCTATCCAGCTGAGTCCCAGGTCCATGTGAGGCCCACGTAGGGCCAGATTCATCAAGTCGATTTGAGGCATAGATGGGGACAAGAGTCACCAGATCTGGGTGCGGCCTAAGTGGGGCAAGATTCAGCAGTTCTGAGTTACGTCAAAGTGGGGACAAGAGACACCAGGTACGGGTGATGCCAAACTGAGGAGCAGAGTCACCAGACCCAGGTGAGGTCCATGTTGGAAAGAGAGTCACCAGGTCCAGGAGAGGTCCAGGTTGGGACCAGAGTCCCCAGATACAGGTGAAGTCCAAGTGGGGACCAGAGTCACCAGATCCAGGTGAAGCCCAGGTGGGACAAGAGTCACTAGGTCCAGATGAGGCCCAGGTGAGGACCAGAGTTACCAGGTACACGTGAGGCCTCTGTGGGGATCAGAGGCAACAAGTCCATGTGAGGCCGGCTTGGGGACCGTGGTCAACAGGTCTACTTGAGGCCCAGGTGTGGAACACAGTAACCAGGTCCAGGTAAGTCCCCGGTGGTATCAAGAGTCACCAGGTCCAGGTGACGCCCAGGTGGGGACCAGGATCACCAGGTACAGGGGAGGCCTTTGAAAGAACCAGAGTCAACAGTTCGAGGTCAGGTGCAGGTGACAACCAGGGACAGAAGGTGCAAGTCGGGCCAAAGTGGGGTTCACAGTCACTAGGGCACGGTGAGACCCAGAGGGGGACCAGAGTCACCTGGTCCAGGTGAGGTCCAGTTGTGGAACACAGTCACCGGGTCCCAAATTTGCCCAGTTGAGGATCATGATCAACAGAGTCAGGAGTGCCCATATGGGGCCCAGAGTCCCCAAATCCAGGTGAAGCCCAGGTGGGGACCACAGTCACCAGATCAGGGTAGTCTCGTTTGCAGACCAGAATCACCAGGTCCAGGTGATGTGCAGGTGGCAACCACACTCACCAGGTCCCGGTGAGGCCCTGGTGGGGACCAGAGTCACGAGGTACATGGGTAGCTAGAAACACTGCAGCCACCAGGTCCACATGATGTCCATGTGGGAACGCGAATCACCAGTTACAGGTGAGGACCAGGTGGGGATCCGACCCACCATGCCCAGGTGAGACCCAGGTGAAGACCAGAGTTAATAGGTCCGGCTGGGTCACTGTTAGTGAACAGTGTAACCATATCCTGATGCTACCCATGTGGGTACCAGAGACACCATATCCTGGCGAGGCCCAGGTGGGCCCAGAGACACGAGGTCCAGATGAGGTCCCGATGGGAACCACAGTCACCAGGTCAGGTGAGGCCATGCTTAGGATCAGAGTCAGCAGTTACAGGTGAGGCCCAGGTGGAGCCAGAGTCACCTGGTACAGAAGAGGCCAAAGTCAAGACCAGAGTTACCAGGATCAGGTCAGTCCCAGTGGGGAATAGAGTAACCATTTCAGGATGATGCCCAGGAAGAACCAGAGTCACCAGGTCCAGATGAGGCGCAGGTGGGGAGCATATTCACTAGGTCCCTGTGAGGCCAAGTTGAGGACGAGAGTCACCAGGTCTAGTTGAGTCCTAGAGGGGTACCAGATTCACCTGGTCTTGGTGACATCCAGATGGGTACCAGAGTCTTCAGGTCAGGGTGAGGCCCAGAGTGGTTCCAGAGTCATCAAGTCCAGGTGAGGCTCAGGTGTGGAACAGAGTATCCAGGTACCAATGATGCCCAGGTGAGGACCAGAGTCAACAGGTCTGGGTGAGACGCAGATAGGATCAGAGACACCAGTTCCAGGTGAGGCCAAGAAACAGTCCAAAGCAATCAGGTACAGGTGGGGAACAAAGTCACCTGGACTGGGTGAGGCCCAGATGGGGACCAGATCCACCAGGTCCAGGTGAGCCCAGGTGGTGTCCAGAGTCCCCGAATCTGGGAGAGGAACAGGTAAGGACCAGATTCACCAGGTCCAAGAGTCTCACGTTGGGACCTGAGTCACCAAGTATGGGTGAGACCCAGGTGGCAACCCCACACACCAGGTCCAGGTTAGGGCAACCTTCAGGCCATGCAAAGCAACCATGTCCTGATGATGCCCAGGTAGGGACCAGAGTCACCAGGTCCAGATGAGGCGCAGGTGGGGAGCATGTTCACTAGGTCCCGGTGAGGCCCAGTTGAGGACCAGAGTCACCGGGTCAGGTTGAGGCCTAGAGGGGTACCAGTTTCACCTGGTCTAGGTGACATCCAGATGGGGACCAGTGTCACCATGTCAGGCTGAGGCCCAGAGGGGATCCAGAGTCATCATATCCAGGTGAGGCTCAGGTTGGAACAGAGTATCCATGTCATAATGGACCACAGGTGAGTACCAGAGTCACCAGTTCTGGGTGAGGCCCAGTTAGGATCAGAGTCACCAGTTTCAGGTGAGGCCAAGAAGGAGTCCACAGCAATCAGGCCCAGATGGGGAACAAAGTCACCAGGACTGGGTGAGGCCCAGATGGGGACCAGATTCACAGGCCCAGTTGATTCCCAGGTGGTGACCAGACTTACCAGTTCCGGGTGAGGACCAGGTAAGGGTCAGATTCACCAGGTCCAAGTGATGAGCACGTGGGGACCTGTGTCACCAGGTATGGGTGAGGCACTGGTGAAAACCCCACTAACCAGGTCCAGGTGAAGCCAACATGCAGGCCATGCAGAGGAACCATGTCCCAATGATGCCCATGTAGGGAATAGACTTACCGGGTCCAGGTGAGGCCAACCTGCATGCCATACAGAAAAACCATGTCCCGTTGATGCCCAGGTAGGGACCAGATTTACCAGGTCCAGGTGACGCCAACCTGCAGGCCATGCAGTGGAACCATGTCCCGATGATGCCCAGGTAGGGACCAGAGTCACCAGGTCCAAATGAGGCCTAGATGGAGCATATTCACTAGGTCCAGGTGAGGACCAGTTGAGGACCAGAGTCACCAGATCTCGTTGAGGCCTAGAGGGGAACCAGAATCACCTGGTCCAGGTGAAATCCAGATGGGGACCAGAATCACCAGGTAAGGGTGAGGCCCAGAGAGGTTCCAGAGTCATCATGTCCAGGTGAGGCTCAGGTGTGGAACAGAGTCACCAGGTACCAATGATGCCCAGGTGAGGACCAGAGTCAACAGGTCTGGGTAAGGCGCAGATAGGATCAGAGACACCGGTTCCAGGTGAGGCCAAGAAGGTGTCCACAGCAATCAGGTCCAGGTGGGGAACAAAGTCACCAGGACTGGGTGAGGCCCAGATGGGGACCACAATCACCAGGTCCAGGTGAGGCCCAGTTGGGGACCAGAGTACCCGGGTCTGGGAGAGGACCAGGCAAGCACCAGATTAACAGGTCCAAGAGGCCCACGTGGGGACCTGAGTCACCAGGTTTCGGTGAGGCCCAGGTGGCAACCCCCTCACCAGGTCCAAGTGAGGCGAACCTGCAGGCCAGAGTAAACAGATCCAGTTGAGGTCCTAGTGGCGACACGAGGCACCAGGTAAATGTGAGTCTACAAGAACACCACAGTCACCAGGTCCAGGTTTGGTTCATGTGGGAACGAGAGTCACCAGATCCAGGTGAGACCCAGGGGGGGACCACAGTCACCAGGTCCAGATTGAGGCCTAGGTGGGGGGACCAGAGTCATCAGGACCAGTTGAGCCCAAAGTGTGGAGCAAAGTTATCATGACCAGGTGAGGCCCAGATGGGGAACACAGTAACCATGTCCCATTGATGTCAGGTGGGAAAAGAGTCACAAGGTCCAGACGAGGTCTAAGTGAGGAGTAGATTCACCAGGTCCTGTTGAGGCCCAGCTGAGGACCAGTGTCCCCAGCTCCGGGTGTGTCACCCGGTTCTGGTGATATCCAGGTGGGGACCAGTGTCACAAGTCTGGGTGAGGCCCAGAGGGGGACGAGAATCACTAGGTCCAGGTGAGGCCCCGATGTGGAACTGTGAAACCAGGTCCCAAGATGCCCATATGAGGACCTGAGTCACCAGGTCCAGGTGAGGTCCCTGAGGGAACCAGTCACCCCGTCCAGGTGAGGCCCAGGTGGGACCACAGTCACCAGGTCCTGGTGAGGCCGAGGTATATAAGAGAGTATCCAGGTCCCAATGATGCCCAGGTAAGGACCAGACTCAACAGGTCCAGGAGAGGCCCAAATATGGATCAGAGTCATTGTCTTCCAGGTGAGGCCAGATGGAGACCACAGGAACCAGGTCCAGGAGAGCCCCGTATGGGAACCAGAGCCACCAGATCCAGGTGAGGTCCAGGATGGACCACAGTCACAAGGTCCAGGTGAGGCGCAGGTGGCAACATGAATCACCAAGTCCAGGTGAGGCCCACGTGGTGACCTGTCACCAGATCCAGGTGCGGACCAGCTAAGGACCAGATTCACCAGGCCCAAGTGAAGCCCAAGGGGTGACCAGAGTCACCAGGTAAGGGTGAGGCCCCGAGGGGGAACCAGAGTAACCAGTTTAGTTTGTGGCCCAGAATGGGACCAGAGGTCCCTGGACAAAGTGAGGCCCAGGTGTGGAATAGAGTATCCAGGTCCCAATGATGCCTGGGTGAGGACCAGTGTCACTAGGGCCATGAAAGCCCAGATGGGGAACAGAATCACTAGGTCCTGGTGAGGTATAGAATAAGAACACAGTCACCAGTATCAGGTGAGCCCCTTGTGGGAACCAGAGCCACTCTATCCCGCTGAGTCCGAGGTCCATGTGAGGCCCACGTGAGGACCAGATTCATCATGTCGAATTGAGGCATAGCTGGGGACAAGAGTCATCAGGTCTGGGTGCGGCCTAGGTTGGGCAAGATTCAGCAGTTCTGAGTTAGGTCAAAGTGGGGACGAGAGACACCAGTCCAGGTGAGGCCAAACTGAGAAGGGTCACCAGATACAGGTGAGTTCCAGATGGGGACCAGAGTCACCAGATCCAGGTGAAGTCCAGGTGGGGACCAGAGTCACTAGGTGCAGATGGGGCCCAGGTGAGGACCAGAGTTACCAGGTCACGTGAGGCCCCGGTGGGGATCAGAGGCAACAGGTCCATGTGTGGCGAGCTTGGGAACCATGGTCAAGAAATGTACTTGAGGCCCAGGTGTGGAACACAGTAAGCAGGTCCAGGTGAGTCCCCGGTGGTGACTAGAGACACCAGGTGCAGGTGAGGGCCAGGTGGGCACCAGGATCACCAGGTACAGGGGAGGCCTTTGAAAGAACCAGAGTCAACAGTTCGAGGTCAGGCACAGGTGGCAACCAGGGTCAGCAGGTCGAAGTCAGGCCAAAGTGGGGTTCACAGTCACTAGGGCACGGTGAGACACAGAGGGGGACCAGAGTCACCTGGTCCAGGTGAGGTCCAGTTGTGGAAAACAGTCAGAGGGTCCCAATTTTTCCCAGTTGAGGACCATGATCAACAGGGCCAGGTGAGGCCCAGATGGGGACCGGAGTCCCCAAATCCAGGTGAAGCCCAGGTGGGGACCACAGTCACCAGATCCAGGGTAGTCTCAGGTGCAGACCAGAATCACCAGGTCCAGGTGAGGTGCAGGTGGCAACCACACTCACCAGGTCCCAGTGAGGCCCTGGTGTGGACCAGAGTCACGAGGTACATGAGAAGCTAGAAACACTGCAGCCACCAGGTCCACATGATGTCCATGTGGGAACGAGAATCACCAGTTACAGGTGAGGACCAGGTGGGGAACCGACTCACCATGTCCAGGTGAGACCCAGGTGGGAACCAGTATCACCATGTCCTGCTGTGGCCCAGGTGAAGGCCAGAGATAATAGGTCCCGCTGGGTCACTGTTATTGAACAGTGTAACTATATCCTGATGCTACCGAGGTGGTTACCGAGACACCAGGTCCTGGTGAGGCCCAGTTGGGACCAGAGACATGAGGTCCAGGTGAGATCCCGATGGGAACCACAGTCACCAGGTCAGGTGAGGCCATGCTTAGGATCAGAGTCACCAGTTACAGGTGAGGACCAGGTGGAGCCAGAGTCACCTGGTAGAAAAAATGCCAAAGTTCGGAATAGTATTACCAGGATCAGGTCACTCCCAGTGGGGAATAGAGTAACCATGTCCCGATGATGCCCACGTAGAACCAGAGTCACCATGTCCAGATGAGGCGCAGTTGGGGAGCATATTCACTAGGTCCCGGTGAGGCCCAGTTGAGGACTAGAGTCACCAGGTTTGGTTGAGGCCCAGAGGCGTACCAGATTCACCTGGTCTAGGTGATATCCAGATGGGGACCAGAGTCACCATGTCAGAGGGAGGCCCAGAGTGGATCCAAAGTCATCATGTCCAGGTGAGGCTCAGGTGTGGAACAGAGTATCCAGGTCGTAATGATCCACAGGTGAGGACCAGAGTCAGCAGATCTGGGTGAGGCGTAGTTAGGATCAGAGTCACCAGTTCCAGGTGAGGCCAAGAAGGAGTCCACAGCAATCAGGTCCAGGTGGGGAACAAAGTCACCAGGACTGAATGAGGACCAGATGGGGACCAGAATCACCAGGCCCAGGTGATTCCCAGGTGGTGACCAGGTGACGAGTTACGGGTGAGGACCAGGTAAGGACCAGATACACCAGGTCCAAGTGAGACCCACGTGGGGACCTGTGTCACCAGGTATGGGTGAGGCCCAGGTGGCAACACCACTCACCAGGTCCAGGTGAGGCCAACCTGCAGGCCATGCAGAGGAACCATGTCCCGATGATGCCCAGGTAGGGACGAGAGATACCAGGTCCAGCTGAGGCCAACCTGCAGGCCATGCAGTGGAACCATGTCCCGATTGCCCAGGTAGGGACCAGAGTCACCAGGCCCAAATGAGGCCCAGATGGAGCATATTCACTAGGTCCAGGTGAGGCCCAGTTGAGGACCAGAGTCACCAGATCTGGTTGAGGCCTAGAGGGGTACCAGAATCACCTGGTCCAGGTGACATCCAGATGGGTCCAGGATCACCATGTCAGGGTGAGGCCCTGAGAGGTTCCAGAGTCATCATGTCCAGGTGAGGCTCAGGTATGGAACAGAGACACCAAGTACCAAAGATGCCCAGGTGAGGAACAGAGTCACCAGGTCTGGGTGACGCGCAGATAGGTTCAGAGTCCCCAGTTCCAGGTGAGGCCAAGAAAGAGTCCACAGCAATCAGGTCCAGGTGCGGAACAAAGTCACCAGGACCGGGTGAGGCCCAGATGGGGACCAGATTGACCAGGTCCAGGTGACGCCCAGGTGTTGACCAGAGTCCCCGGGTCTGCAAGAGGACCAGGTAAGTAATAGATTCACCAGGTCAAAGAGGCCCACGTGGAGACCTGAGTTACCAGGTATGGGTGAGGCCCAGGTGGCAACCCCACTCACCAGGTCAAGGTGAGGCCAACCTGCAGGCCAGAGTCTCCAGATCCAGGGGAGGCCCTAGTGGGGACCGGAGTCACCAGGTAAATGTGAGTCTACAAGAACACCACAGCACCAGGTCCAGGTGTGGTTCATGTGGGAACGAGAGTCACCAGGTCCAGGTGAGTTCCAGGTGGGGACCAGTCACCAGGTCCAGATTGAGGACTAGGTGGGGGACCAGGATCATCAGGACCAGCTGAGGCCAAAGTGTGGAGCAAAGTTATCATGTCCAGGTGAGGCCCAGGTGAGGAACAGAGTAACCTTGTCCCATTGATGCCAGGTGGGGAAAGAGTAACAAGGTCCAGCCGAGGCCTAAGTGAGGAGTAGATTCACCAGGTCCTGTTGAGGCCCAGTTGTGGACCGCTGGCCCCAGCTCCGGGTGAGTCCCAGAGGGGACCAGAGTCCCTCGGTTCTGGTGATAACCAGGTGAGGACCAGAGATACCACGTCAGGGTGAGGCCCAGAGGGAAACGAGAATCACTAGGTCCAAGTTAGGTCCCGATGTCGAACTGTGATACCAGGTCCCATGATGCCCATATGAGGACCTGAGTCACCAGGTCCAGGTGATGTCCCTGTGGGAACCAGTAACCCCGTCCAGGTGAGGCCCAGGTGGGACCACAGTCACCACGTCCAGGTGAGGCCCAGGTATATAAGAGAGTATCCAGGTCCCAATGATGCCCAGGTAAGGACCAGACTCAACAGGTCCAGGAGAGGCCCAAATATGGATCAGAGTCATTGTGTTCCAGGTGAGGCCAGATGGAGACACAGGAACCAGGTCCAGGAGAGCCCCATATGGGAACCAGAGCCACCAGATACAGGTGAGGTCCAGGAGGGACCACAGTCACAAGGTCCAAGTGAGGCGCAGGTGGCAACAAGATTCACCAAGTCCAGGAGAGGCCCACGTGGTGACCTGTCACCAGATCCAGGTGCGGACCAGCTAAGGACCAGATTCACCAGGCCCAAGTGAAGCCCAAGGGGTGACCAGAGTCACCAGGTAAGGGTGAGGCCCAGAGGGGGAACCAGAGTAACCAGTTTAGTTTGAGGCACAGAATGGACCAGATGTCCCTGGACAAAGTGAGGCCCAGCTGTGGAATAGAGTATCCAGGTCCCAATGATGCCTGGGTGAGGACCAGAGTCACTAGGGCCATGCAAGCCCAGATGGGGAACAGAATCACTAGATCCTGGTGAGGCATAGATTAGATCACAGTCAGCAGGATCACGTGAGACCCTTGTGGGACCCAGAGCCCCTCTATCCAGCTGAGTCCCAGGTCCATGTGAGGCCCACGTGAGGACCAGATTCATCAGGTCGAATTGAGGCATAGCTGGGGACAAGAGTCACCAGGTCTGGGTGCGGCCTAGGTGGGGCTAGATTCAGCAGTTCTGAATTACGTCAAAGTGGGGACAAGAGACACCAGGTCCAGGTGAGGCCAAACTGAGGACCAGAGTCACCAGATCCAGGTGAGGTCCATGTTGGAAAGAGAGTCACCAGGTCCAGGAGAGGTCCAGGTAGGGACCAGAATCACCAGATCCAGGTAAATTTCAGGTGGGGACCAGAGTCACCAGATCCAGGTGAAGTCCAGGTGGGGACCAGAGTCTCTAGGTGCAGGTGAGGCCCAGGTTAGTACCAGAGTTACCAGGTACACGTGAGGCCCCGGTGGGGATCAGAGTCAACAGGTCCATGTTAGGCGTTCTTGGGAACCATGGTCAAGAGGTGTACTTGAGGCCCAGGTGTGGAACACAGTAAGCAGGTCCAGGTGAGTCCCTGGTGTTGACAAGGGTGACCACGTCCAGGTGAGGCCCAGGTGGGCACCAGGATCACCAGGTACAGGGGAGGCCCTTGAAAGGACCAGAGTCAACAGTTCGAGGTCAGGCGCAGTTGGCAACCAGGGTCAGCAGTTCGAAGCCAAGCCAAAGTGGGGTTCACTGTCAATAGGGCACGGTGAGACCCAGAGGGGGACCAGAGTCACCTGTTCCCGGTGAGATCCAGTTGTGGAACACAGTCACAGGGTCCCAATTTTGCCCAGTTGTGGACCATGGTCAACAGGGCCAGGTGAGGCCCATATGGAGACTGGAGTCCCCAAATCCAGGTGAAGCCCAGGAGGGAACCACAGTCACCAGATCCAGGGTAGTCTCAGGTGCAGAACAAAATCACCAGGTCCAGGTGAGGTGCAGGTGGCAACCACACTCACCAGGTCCCGGTGAGGCCCTGGTGGGGAACAGAGTCACGAGGTACATGAGAAGCTAGAAACACTGCAGCCACCAGGTGAACATGATGTCCATGCTGGAATGAGAATCACCAGGTACAGGTGAGGACCAGGTAGGGATCCGGACTCACCATGTCCAGGTGAGACCCAGATGGGAACCAGTGTCACCATGTCCAGGTGTGGCCCAGGTGAAGACCAGAGTTAATAGGTCCGGCTGGGTCAATATGAGTGAACAGTGTAACCATATCCTGATGCTACACAGGTGGGTACCAGAGACACCAGCTCCTGGTGTGGCCCAGGTGGGACCAGAGACACGAGGTCCAGGTGAGGTCCCGACGGGAACCACAGTCACCAGGTCAGGTGAGGCCATGCTTAGAATCAGAGTTACCAGTTACAGGTGAGGCCCAGGTGGAGCCAGAGTCACCTGGTACAGAAGAGGCCAAAGTCAGGACCAGAGTTACCAGGATCAGGTCAGTCCCAGTGTGGAATAGAGTAACCATGTCCCGATGATGCCCAGGTAGAACCAGAGTTATCAGGTCCAGATGAGGTACAGGTGGGGAGCATATTCACTAGGTCCCGGTTAGGCCCAGTTGAGGACCAGAGTCACCAGGTCTAGTTGAGGCTTGGAGGGGTACCAGATTCACCTGGTCTAGGTGACATCCAGATGGGGACCAGAGTCACCATGTCAGGCTGAGGCCCAGAGGGGATCCAGAATCATCATGTCCAGGTGAGGCTCACGTGTGGAACAGAGTATCCAGGTCATAATGGTCCACAGGTGAGGACCAGATTCACCAGAACTGGGTGAGGCCCAGTTAGGATCAGAGTCACTAGTTCCAGGTGAGGGCCTAGAAGGAGTACACAGCAATCAGGTCCAGGTGGGAACAAAGCACCTGGACTGGATGAGGCCTAATGGGGACCAGAATCACAATGTCCAGGTGATTCCCAGGTGAGGACCAGAGTTACCAGTTCCGGGTGAGGACAAGGGAAGGACCAGATTCACCAGGTCCACGTGAGGCCCACGTTGGGACCTGTGTCACCAGGCATGGGTGAGTCTCAGGTGACAACCCCACTCACTAGGTCCAAGTGAGGCCAACCTGCAGACCATGCCGAGGAACCATGTCCTGATGATGCCCAGGTGGGGTCTAGAGTTATCAGGTCCAGGTGAGGCACACCTGCAGGCCATGCAGTGGAACCATGTCCCGGTAATGCCGAGTTAGGGATCAGAATCACCATGTCCAGATGAGGCCCAGATGGAGCATATTCACTAGGTCTAGGTGAGGCCCAGTTGAGGACCAGAGTCACCAGATCTGGTTGAGCCCTATAAGGGTACCAGAATCACCTGGTTCAGGTGACATCGAGATGGGGACCAGAGTCACCAGGAAAGGGTGAGGCCCAGAGAGGTTCCAGAGTCATCATGTCCAAGTGAGGCTCAGGTGTGGAACAGAGTCACCAGGTACCAATGATGCCCAGTTGAGGACCAGATTCACCAGGTCTGGGTGACACGCAGATAGGATCAGAGTCACCAGTTCCAGGTGAGGCCAAGAAGGCGTCCACAGCAATCAGGTCCATGTGGGGAACAAAGTCACCAGGACTGGGTTAGGCCCAGATGGGGACCAGATTCACCAGATCCAGGTGAGGCCCAGGTGGTGACCAGAGTCCCCGGGTCTCGGAGAGGACCATTTAAGGACAAGATTCACCAGGTCCAAGAGTCCCACGTGTGGACCTGAGTCAACACGTATGGGTGCGGCCCATTTGGCCACCCCACTCACCAGGTCCAGGTGATGCCAACCTGCAGGTCAGAGTCACCAGATCCAGGTGAGGCCCTAGTGGGGACCGGAGTCACAGGTAAATGTGACTCTACAAGAACACCACAGTCAACAGGGCCAGGTGTGTTTCAAGTGGGAACGAGAGTCACCAGGTCCAGGTGAGACCCAGGTGGGGACCACACTCACCAGGTCCAGATTGAGGCCTAGGTGCGGGGACCAGAGTCATCACGACCAGTTGAGGCTAAAGTGTGGAGCAAAGTTATAATGTCCAGGTGAAGCCCATGTGGGCAACAGAGTAACCATGTCCCATTGATGCCACGTGGGAAAAGAGTCACAAGGTCCAGACGAGGCCTAAGTGAGGAGTAGATTCACCAGGTCCTGTTGAGGACCAGCTGAGGACTAGTGTCCCCAGCTCCGGGAGAGTCCCAGAGGGGGACCAGAGTCACCCGGTTCTGGTGATATCCAGGGGTGACCAGAGTCACCACGTCAGGGTGAGGCCCAGAGGGGACGAGAATCACTAGGTCCAGGTGAGGCCCCGATGTGGAACTGAGAAACCAGGTCGATAGATGCCCCTATGAGGACCTGAATCACCAGGTCCAGGTGAGGTCCCTGTGGGAACTAGTCACCTCGTCCAGGTGAGGCCCAGGTGGGACCACAGTCACCAGGTCCAGGTGAGGCAAGGTATATAAGAGAGTATCCAGGTCCCAGTGATGCCCAGGTAAGGACCAGCGTCATCAGGTCTAGGAGAGGCCCAAATATGAATCAGAGTCATTGTGTTCCAGGTGAGGCCAGATGGAGACAACACGGACCAGATTCAGGAGAGCCCCATATGGGAACCAGAGCAACCAGATCCAGGTGTGGTCCAGGTGGGACCACAGTCACAAGGTCCAGGTGAGGCGCAGGTGGCAACAGGATTCACCAAGTCCAGGTGAGGCCCAGGTGGCGACCAGTCACCCGATCCAGGTGCGGACCAGCTAAGGACCAGATTCACCAGGCCCAAGTGAATCCCAAGGGGTGACCAGAGTCACCAGGTAAGTTTGAGGCCCAGAGGGGGAACCAGAGTAAGCAGTTTAGTTTGAGGCCCAGAATGTGATCAGAATTCCCTTGGCAGTGTGAGGCCCAGGTGTGGAATAGAGTATCCAGGTCCCAATGATGCCTGGGTGAGGACCAGAGTCACAAGGGCCATGCAGGCCCAGATGGGGAACAGAATCACTAGGTCCTGGTGAGGCATAGAATAAGACCACAGTCACCAGTATCAGGTGAGCCCCTGAGGGAACCAGAGTCACTCTACTCAGCTGAGTCCCAGGTCCATGTGAGGCCCACGTGAGGACCAGATTCATCAGGTCGAATTGAGGCATAGCTGGGGACAAGAGTCACCAGGTCTGGGTGCGGCCTAGGTGGGGCAAGATTCAGCAGTTCTGAGTTAGATCAAAGTGGGGACGAGAGACACCAGGTCCATGTGAGGCCAAACTGAGTATCAGAGTCACCAGTTCCAGTTGAGGTCCATGTTGGAAACAGAGTCACCAGGTCCAGGAGAGGTCCAGAAGCAGACCAGAGTCCCCAGACCCAGGTGAAGTCCAGGTGGGGACCAGAGTCAACAGATCCAGATGAAGCCCAGGTTGGCACCAGACTCACTAGGTCCAAATGAGGCCCAGGTGAGGACCAGAGTTACCAGGTACACGTAAGGCCCCGGTGGGAATCAGAGGCAAGAAGTCCATGTGAGCCCGGCTTGGGGACCATGGTCAACAGGTCTACTTGAGGCCCATGTGTGGAACACAGGAACCAGGTCCAGGTGAGTCCCCGGTGGTGACAAGGGTCACCAGGTCCAGGTGAGACCCAGGTGGGGACCAGGATCACCAGGTACAGGGAGGCCCTTGAAAGAACCAGAGTCAACAGTTCGAGGTCAGGCACAGGTGGCAACCAAGGTCAGCAGGTCCAAGTCAGGCCAAAGTGGGGTTCAGAGTCATTAGGGTACGGTGAGACCCGGAGGCGGACCAGAGTCACGTGCTCCAGGTGAGGTCCAGTTGTGGAACAAAGTCACCGGGTCCCAATTCTGCAGAGTTGAGGACCATGGTCAACAGGGCCAGGTGTGGCCCAGATGGGGACCACAGTCCCCAAATCCAGGTGAAGCCCAGGTGGAGACCACAGTCACCAGATCCAGGGTTGTCTCAGGTGCAGACCAGAATCCCCAGGTCCATGTGAGGTGCAGGTGACAACCACACTCACCAGGTCCCGGTGAGGCCCTGGTGGGAACCAGAGTCACGAGGTACATGAGAAGCTAGAAACACTGAAGCCACCAGATCCACATGATGTCCATGTGGGAACGAGAGTCACCAGTTACAGGCGAGGACCAGGTGGGGATCCGACTCACAATGTCCAGGTGAGACCCAGGTGGGAACCAGTGTCACCATGTCCAGGTGTGGCCCAGGTGAAGACCAGAGACAATAGGTCTGGCTGGGTCACTGATAGTGAACAGTGTAATCATATCCTGATGCTACCCAGGTGGTAACCAGAGACACAAGGTCCTGGTGAGGCCCAGGTGGGACCAGAGACATGAGGTCCAGGTGAGATCCCGATGGAAACCACAGTCACCAGGTCAGGTGAGGCCATGCTTAGGATCAGAGTCACCAGTTACCGGTGAGGCCCAGGTGGAGCCAGAGACACCAGGTCCAGATGAGGCGAAGGTGGGGAGCATATTCACTACGTCCCGTTGAGGCCCAGTAGAGGACCAGAGTCACCAGGTCTAGTTGAGGCCTAGAGGGGTACCAGGTTCACCTGGTCTAGGTACCTTCCAGATGGGGACCAGAGACACCATGTCAGGGAGAGGGCCAGAGGGGATCCAGAGTCATCGTGTCCAGGTGAGGCTCACGTGTGGAAGAGAGTATCCAGGTCATAATGGTCCACAGGTGAGGACCAGAGTCAACACATCTGAGTGATGCCCTGTTAGGATCAGAGTCAACAGTTCCAGGTGAGGCTAAGAAGGAGTCCACAACAATCAGGTCCAGGTGGGTAAAAAAGTCACGAGGACTGGATGAGGCCCAGATGGGGACACAGATTCACCAAGTCCAGGTGATTCCCAGGTGGTGACCAGAGTTACCAGATTCACCAGGTCCAGGTGATTCCCAGGTGTTGCCCAGAATTACCAGATACAACAGGTCCAAGTGAGGCCCACGTAGGGGCCTGTGTCACCAGGTATGGGTGAGGCCCAAGTGGCATGCCCACTCACCGGGTCCAGGTGAGGCCTACCTGCAGGCCATGCAAAGTAACCGAGTCCCGATAATGCCAAGGTAGGGACCAGAGTTACCAGGTCCAGGTGAGGCCAACCTGTAGGCCATGCAGTGGAACCAGGTCCCCATGATGCCCAGGTAGGGACCAGAGTAACCTGGTCCAAATGAGGCCAAGATGGGGCATATTCACTAAGTCCAGCCGAGGCCCAGTTGAGGACCAGAGACACCAGATCTGGTTGAGGCCTAGAGGGGTACCAGAATCACCTCTTCCAGGTGACATCCAGATGGGGACCAGAGTCACCAGGTCAGGGTGAGGCCCAAAGGGGTTCCAGAATCATCATGTCCAGGTGAGGCTCAGGTGTTGAACAGAGTCACCAGGTACCAATGATGCCCAGATGAGGACCAGAGTCACCAGGCCTGAGTCACGCGCAGAGAGGATAAGAGTCACCAGTTCCAGGTGAGGCCAAGAAAGAGTCCAAAGCAATCAGGTCCAGGTGGGGAACAAAGTCACCAAGACCGGGTGAGGCCCAGATGGGGAAGAGATTCACCAGGTCCAGGTGAGGCCCAGGTGGTGACCAGAAACCGCGGGTCTGGGAGAGGACCATGTAAGGACCAGATTCACCAGTTCCAAGAGGACCACGTGGGTTCCTGAGTCACCAGGTATGGGTGAAGCTCAGGTGCAACCCCACTCACCAGGTCCAGGTGAGGCCAACCTGCAGGCCACAGTCAGCAGATCCAGGTGAGGCCCTAGTGGGGACTGGTGTCACCAGGTAAATGTGAGTCTACAAGAACACCACAGTCACCAGGTCCAGGTGTGGTTCATGTGGGAACGAGAGTCACCGGGTCCAGGTGAGACCCAGTTGGGGACCACAGTCACAAGGTCCAGATTGAGGCCTAGGTGGTGGGACGAGAGTTATCAGGAGCAGTTGAGGCCAAAGTGTGGATCAAAGTTATCATGTTTAGGTGAGGCCCATGTGGGGAACAGAGTATCCATGTCCCATTGATGCCAGGTGGGAAAAGAGTCACAAGGTCCAGACGAGGCCTAAGTGAGGAGTAGATTCACCAGGTCCTGTTGAGGAACAGCTGAGGACCAGTGTCCCCAGCTCCGGGTGAGTCCCAGAGGGGGACCAGAGTCACCCGGTTCTGGTGATATCAAGGTGGGGACCAGAGTCACCACGTCAGTGTGAGGCCCAGAGGGGGACTCGAATCACTAGGTCCAGGTGAGGCCCCGATGTGGAACTGAGAAACCAGGTCCCATGATGCCCATATGAGGACCTGAGTCACCAGGTCCAGGTGAGGTCGCTGTGGGAACCAGTCACCTCATCCAGGTGAGGTCGAGGTGGGACCACAGTCACAAGGTTCAGGTGATGCGCAGGTGGCAACAGGATTCACCAAGACCAGGTGAGTCCCAAGTGGCGACCAGTCACCATATCAAGGTGCGGAACAGAAGAACCAGATTCTCCAAGCCCAAGTGAAGTCCAACGAGTGACCAGAGTCACCAGGTCAGGGTGAGGCCCAGTTGGGACCAGAGACATGAGGTCCAGGTGAGGCCCCGATGGGAAACACAGTCCCAGGTCCATGTGAGGCCAAACTGAGTACCAGAGTCACCAGATCCAGGTGAGGTCCATGTTGGAAAGAGAGTCACCAGGTCCAGGAGAGGTCCAGAAGGGGACCAGAGTCACCAGATGCAGGTGAAGTCCAGGTGGGGACCAGAGTCACCAGATGCAGGTGAAGCCCCGGTGGGCACAGAGTCACTAGGTCCAGATGAGGCCCAGGTGAGGACCAGAGTTACCAGGTACACGTGAGGCTCCGGTGGGGATCAGAGGCAACAGGTCCATGTGAGGCCGGCTTGGGGACCATGGTCAACAAGTCTACTTGAGGCCCAAATGTGGAACACAGTAAGCAGGTATAGGTGAGTACGCGGTATGACATGAGTTACCACGTCCAGGTGAGGCCCAGGTGGGGACCAGGATCACAAGATACAGGGTAGGCCCTTGAAAGTACCAGAGTCAACAGCTCGAGGTCAGGCGCAGGTGGCAACCAGGGTCAGCAGGTCCAAGTCAGGCCAAAGTGGGTTTCACAGTCACTAGGGTACGGTGAGACCCAGAGGTTGATCAGAATCACCTGGTCTAGGTGACGTCCAGTTGTGGAACACAGTCACCGCGTCCCAATTTTGCGCAGTTGAGGACCATGGTCAACAGGGCCAGGTGAGGCCCAGATGGAGACCGGAGTCCCCAAAGCGGGTGAAGCCCAGGTGGGGACCACAGTCACCAGATCCAGGGTAGTCTCAGGTGCAGACCAGAATGACCAGGTCCACTTGAGGTGCAGGTGGCAACCACACTCACCAGGTCCCTGTGAGGCCCTGGTGTGGACCAGAGTCACGAGGTACATGAGAAGCTAGAAACACTGCAGCCACCAGGTCCACATGATGTCCATGTGGGAACGAGAATCACCAGTTACAGGTGAGGATCAGGCAGGGATCTGAATCACATGTCCACGTGAGACCCAAGAGGGAACCAGTGCCACCATGTCCAGGTGTGGCCCAGGTGAAGACCAGAGTTAATAGGTCCGGCTGGGTCACTGTTAGTGAACAGTGTAACCATATCCTGATGCTACCCAGGTGGGTACCAGAGACACCAGGTCCTGGTGAGGCCCAGGTGGAACCAGAGACCTGAGGTCCAGGTGAGGTCCCGATGGGAACCACAGTCACGAGGTCAGGTGAGGCCATGCTTAGGATCAGAGTCACCAGTTACAGGTGAGGCCCAGGTGGAGCCAGAGTCACCTGGTACAGAAGAGGCTAAAGTCAGGACCAGAGTTACCAGGATCAGGTCAGTCCCAGTGGGGAACAGAGTAACTATGTTCCGATGATGCCCAGGTAGACCCAGCGTCACCAGGTCCAGATGAGGCGCAGGTGGGGACTAGAGTTACCAGGTCCAGGTGAGGCCAAACTGCAGGCCATGCAGTGGAACCATGTCCCGATAATGCCCAGGTAGGGACCAGAATCACCAGGTCCAATGAGGCCCAGATGGAGCATATTCACTAGGTCCAGGTGAGGTCCAGTGGAAGACCAGAGTCACAAGACTTTGTTGAGGTCTAGAGGGGTACGAGAATCACCTGGTACAGGTGACTTCCAGATGGGGACCAGAGTCACCAGGTCAGGATGAGTCCCAGAGAGGTTCCAGAGTCATCATGTCCAGGTGAGGCTCAGGTGTGGAACAGAGTCACCAGGTACCAAAAATGCCCAGGTGAGGACCAGCGTCACCAGGTCTCGGTGACGGGCAGATAGGAGCAGAGTCACCAGTTCCAGGTGAGGCGAAGAAAGAGTCCACAGCAATGAGATACAGATGGGGAACAAAGTCAAAAGGCCTGGGTGAGGCCCAGATGGGGATCAGATTCACCATGTCCAGGTAGGCTCAGGTGGTGACCAGAGACCCCGGGGCTGGGAGACGACCAGGTATGGACCAGATACCAGGTCCAAGAGGCCCACGAGGGGACCTGACTCACCAGGGATGGGTGAGGCCCAGGTGGCAACCCCACTCACCATGTCCAGGTGAGGCCAACCTGCATGCCAAAGTCACCAGATCCACGTGAGGCCCTAGTCGGCACCGGAGAAGGCAGGTAAAAGTGAGTCTACAAGAACACCACAGTCACCAGGTCCAGGTGTGGTTCATGTGGGAACGAGAGTCACCAGTTCCAGGTGAGACCCAGGTGGGGACGACAGTCAACAGGTTCAGATTGAGGCCTAGGTTGGGGGACGAGAATCATCAAGACCAGTTGAGGCCAAAGTGTGCAGCAAAGTTATCATGTCCAGGTGAGGCCTAGATGGGGAACAGAGTAACCATATCCCAATAATGCCAGGTGGGAAAATAGTCACAAGGTCCAGACGAGGCCTAAGTTTGGAGTAGATTCACCAGGTCCTGTTGAGGCTCAGCTGAGGACCAGTGTCCCCAGCTCCGGGTGTGTCACCCGGTTCTGGTGATATCCAGGTGGGGACCAGTGTCACAAGTCAGGGTGAGGCCCAGTGGGGGACGAGAATCACTAGGTCCAGGAGAGGCCCCAATGTGGAACTGTGAATCCAGGTCCCAAGATTCCCATATGAGGACCTGCGTCACCAGGTCGAGGTGATGTCCCTGTGGGAACCAGTCACCCCGTCCAGGTGAGGCCCGGGTGGGACCACAGTCACCAGGTCCTGGTGAGGCCCAGGTACATAAGAGAGTATCCAGGTCCCAATGATGCCCAGGTAAGGACTAGAGTCAACAGGTCCAGGAGAGGCCCAAATATGGATCAGAGTCATTGTGTTCCAGGTGAGGCCAGATGGAGACCACAGGAACCAGGTCCAGGAGAGCCCCATATGGGAACCAGAGCCACCAGATCCAGGTGAGGTCCAGGAGGGACCACAGTCACAAGGTCCAGGTGAGGCGCAGGTGGCAACAGGATTCACCAAGTCCAGGTGAGGCCCACGTGGTGACCTGTCACCAGATCCAGGTGCGGACCAGATAAGAACCAGATTCACCAGGCCCAAGTGAAACCCAAGGGGTTACCAGATTTTCCAGGTAAGGGTGAGGCCCCGAGTGGGAACCAGAGTAACCAGTTTAGTTTGAGGCCCAGATTGGGACCAGAGGTCCCTGGACAAAGTGATGCCTAGGTGTGGAATAGAG
Organism: Canis lupus dingo; assembly: GCF_003254725.2. Classification (NCBI taxonomy): domain Eukaryota; kingdom Metazoa; phylum Chordata; class Mammalia; order Carnivora; family Canidae; genus Canis; species Canis lupus. Next base: position 93,249 of record NW_026019399.1, on the reverse strand, counting down.
TATCCAGGTCCCAATGATGCCTGGGTGAGGACCAGAGTCACTAGGTCCATGAAAGCCCAGATGGGGAACAGAATCACTAGGTCCTGGTGAGGCATAGAATAAGAACACAGTCACCAGTATCAGGTGAGCCCCTTGTGGGAACCAGAGCCACTCTATCCCGCTGAGTCCCAGGTCCATGTGAGGCCCACGTGAGGACCAGATTCATCAGGTCGAATTGAGGCATCGCTGGGGACAAGAGTCATCAGGTCTAGGTGCGGCCTAGGTGGGGCAAGATTCAGCATTCTGAGTTAGGTCAAAGTGGGGACGATAGACACCAGTCCAGGTGAGGACAAACTGAGACCAGAGTCACCAGATACAGGTGAGTTCCAGATGGGGACCAGAGTCACCAGGTTAGGGTGAGGCCCAGAGAGGTTCCAAAGTCATCATGTCCAGGTGAGGACCAGAGTCACCAGGTCTGGGTGATGCGCAGATAGGATCAGAGTCACCAGTTCCAGGTGAGGCCAAGAAAGAGTCCACAGCAATCAGTTCCAGGTGGGGAACAATGTCACCAGGACTGGATGACGCCCAGATGGGTACCAGAAACACCAGGCCCAGGTGATTCCCAGGTGGTGACCAGAGTTACGAGTTCCGGGTGAGAACAAGGTAAGGACCAGATTCACCCGTTCCAAGTGAGGCCCACGTGGGGACCTGTGTCACCAGGCATGGGTGAGGCACAGGTGACAACCCCACTCACCAGGTCCAGGTGATGCCAACCTGCAGGCCATGCAGAGGAACCATGTCCTGATGATGCATAGGTAGGGACTAGAATTACCAGGTGCAGGTGATGCCAACCTGCAAGGCATGTGTGGAACCATGTCCTGATAATGCCCAGGTAGGGACCAGAGTTACAATGTCCAAGTGAGGCCAACCTGCAGGCCATGCTGTGGAACCATATCCCTATGATGCCCAGGTAGGGACCAGAGTCACCAGGTCCAAATGAGGCCAAGATGTATCATTTTCACTAGGTCCACATGAGGCCCAGTTGAGGACTCGAGTCACCATATCTGGTTGAGGCCTAGAGGGGTACCAGAATCCCCTGGTCCAGGTGACATCCAGATGGGGACCAGAGTTACCAGGTCAGGGTGAGGCCCAGAGAGGTTCCAGAGTCATCATGTCCAAGTGAGGCTCAGGTGTAGAACAGAGTCACCAGGTACAAATGATGCCCAGGTGAGGACCAGAGTCACCCATTCTGGGTGACGAGCAGATAGGATCAGAGTCACCAGTTCCAGGTGAGGCCAAGAAAGAATCCACAGCAATCAGGTACCGGTGGGTAACAAAGCCACCAGGACTGGGTGAGGCCCAGATGGGGAAAATATTCAACAGGTCCAAGTGATTCCCAGGTGGTGACCAGAGTCCCCGGGTCTTGGAGTGAACCAGGTAAGGACCAGATTCACCAGGTCCAAGAGGCCCACGTGGGGACAGAGTCACCAGGTATGGGTGAGGCCCATGTGGCAACCACACTCACCAGGTCCAGGTGAGGCCAACTTGCAGGCCATGCAGTGGAACCATGTCCCGATGATGCCCAGGTAGGGACCAGAGTCACCAGGTCCAAATGAGGCTCAGATGGAGCATATTCACTACGTCCAGGTGAGGCCCAGTTGAGGACCAGTGTCACCAGACGTGGTTGAGGCCTAGAGGGGTACCAGAATCACCTGGTCCAGGTGCCATCCAGATGGGTCCAGAGTCACCAGGTCAGGGTGATGCCCAGAGAGGTTCCAGAGTCATCATGTCCAGGTGAGGCTCAGGTGTGGAACAGAGTATCCAGGTCATAATGGTCCACAGGTGAGGACCATGGTCACCAGATCTGGGTAAGGCCCAGTTAGGATCAGAGTCACCAGTTCAGTTGAGGCCAAGAGGAGTCCACAGCAATCAGGTCCAGGTGGGGAAGAAAGTCAACAGGACTGGGTGAGGCCCAGAGGGGAACCAGATTCAACAGGTCCAGGTGATTCCCAGGTGGTGACCAGGGTTACCAGGTGCGGGTGAGGAACAAGTAAGGACCAGATTCACCAGGTCCAAGTGAGGCCCACGTGGGGACCTGTGTCACCAGGAATGGGTGAGCCCCAGGTGGCAACCCCACTCACTAGGTCCACGTGAGGCCAACCTGGATGCCATGCAGACGAACCGTGTCCCGGTGATGCCCAGGTAGGGACCAGAGTTACCAGGTCCAGCTGAGGCCAACCTGCAGGCCATGCAGTGGATCCATGTCCCGATGATGCCCAGGTAGGGACCAGAGTCACCAGGTCCAACTGTGGCCCAGATGGAGCATATTCACTAGGTCCAAGTGCGGCCCAGTTGAGGACCAGTGTCCCCATACCTGGTTGAGGCCTAGAGGGGTCCCAGTCACCTGGTCCAGGTGAAATCCAGATGGAGACCAGAGTCACCAGGTCAGGGTTAGGCCCTGAGTGGTTCCAGAGTCATCATGTCCAGGTGAGGCTCAGGTCTCGAACAGAGTCACCAGGTACCAATGATGCCCAGGTGAGGACCAGAGTGACCAGGTCTGGGTGACGCGCAGATAGGATCAGAGTCACCAGGTCCAGGTGAGGCCAAGAAAGAGTCCACAGCAATCAGGTCCAGGTGGGGAACAAAGTCACCAGGATTGGGTGAGGACCAGATGGGGACCAGATTCATTCATTAGGTCCAGGTGAGGCCCAGGTGGTGACCAGAGTCCCAGGGTCTTGGAGAGGACCAGGTACGGACCAGATTCACCAGGTCCAAGAAGCCCACGTGGGGACCTGAGTCACCAGGTATGGGTGATGCCCAGGTGGCAACCCCACTCACCAGGTCCAGGTGAGGCCAACCTGCAGGCCACAGTCAGCAGATCCAGGTGATGCCCTAGTGGGGACAGGAGTCACCAGGTAAATGTGAGTCTACAAGAACACCATAGACACCAGGTCCAGGTGTGGTTCATGTGGGAACGAGAGTCACCAGGTCCAGGTGAGACCCAGGTGGGGACCACAGTCACCAGGTCCAGATTGAGGACAAGGTGGGGCGACCAGTGTCATCAGAAGCAGTTGAGGCCAAAGTGTGGAGCAAAGTTATCATATCCAGGTGAGGCCCAGTTGTGGAACAGAGTAACAATGTCCCATTGTTGCCAGGTGCGAAAAGAGTCACAAGGTCCAGACGAGGCCTAAGTGAGGAGTAGATTCACTAGGTCCTGTTGAGGCCCAGTTGAAGACTAGTGTCCCCAGCTCAGGGGGAGTCCCAGAGGGGACCAGAGGCACCCGGTTCTGGTGATATCCAGGTGGGGACCAGAGTCACCACGTCAGAGTGAGGCCCAGAGGAGGACGAGTATCACTAGGTCCAGATGAAGCCCCGATGTGTAACTAAGAAACCAGGTCCCATGATGCCCATATGAGGACCTGAGTCACCAGGTGCAGATGAGGTCCCTGTGGGAACCAGTCACCTCCTCCAGGTGAGGCCCAAGTGGGACCACAGTCACCAGTTCCAGATGAGGCCCAGGTATATAAGAGAGTATCCAGGTCCCAATGATGCCTAGGTAAGGACCTGAGTCAACAGGTCCAGGAGAGGCCCAAATATGGATCAGAGACATTGTGTTCCAGGTGAGGCCAGATGGAGACCACAGGAACCAGGTCTTGGAGAGCCCCATATGGGAACCAGAGACAGCAGATCCAGGTGAGGTCCAGGTGGGACCACAGTCAGAAGGTCCAGGTGAGGCGCAGGTGGCAACAGGATTCACCAAGTCCAGGTGAGGCCCAGGTGGCGACCAGTCACCAGATGCAGGTGAGTACCAGCCAAGGACCAGATTCACCAGGACCAGGTGAAGCCCAAGGTGTGACCAGCGTCACCAGGTAAAGGTGAGGCCCAGAGGGGGAACCAGAGTAACCAGTTTAGTTTGAGGCACAAAATGGGACCAGAGGTCCCTGGTCAGAGTGAGGCCCAGGTGTGGAATAGAGTATCCAGGTCCCAATGATGCCTGGGTGAGGACCAGAGTCACTAGGGCCATGCAGGCCCAGATGAGGAACAGAATCACTTGGTCTGGTGAGGCATGGAATAAGACCACATTCAGCAGTGTCAGGTGAGCCCCTTGTGGGAACCAGAGCCACTCTATCCAGCTGTGTCCCAGGTCCTTGTGAGGCCCACGTGAGGATCAGATTCATCAGGTTGAATTGAGGCATAGATGGGGACAAGAGTCACCAGGTCTGGGTGCGGCCTAGGTGGGACAAGATTCAGCAGTACTGAGTTAGGACCAAGTGGGGACGAGAGATACCAGGTCCATGTGAGGCCAAACTGAGGACCAGAGTCACCAGATCCAGGTGAGGTTCATGTTGGAAAGAGAGTCACCAGGTCCAGGAGAGGTCCAGGTGGGTACCTAGAGTCACCAGATCCAGGTGAAGTCCAGGTGGGGACCAGAGTCATCAGATCCAAGTGAAGCCCAGGTGGGGACTAGAGTCACTAGGTCCAGATGAGGCCCAGGTGAGTACCAGTGTTACCAGGTACACGTGAGGCCCCGGTGGGGATCAGAGGCAACAGGTCCATGTGAGGTCGGCTTGGGGACCATGGTCAACAGGTCTACTTGAGGCCCATGTGTGGAACACAATAAACAGGTCCAGGTGAGTCCCCGGTGGTGACAAGAGTCACCAGGTCCAGGTGAGACCCAGGTGGGGACCAGGATCAGCAGGTACAGGGGAGGCCCTTGAAAGAAACAGAGTCAACAGTTCGAGGTCAGGCACAGTTGGCAACCAAGGTCAGCAGGTCCAAGTCAGGCCAAAGTGGGGTTCAGAGTCATTAGGGCACGGTGAGACCCGGGGGGGGGACCAGAGTCACCCGATTCTGGTGATATCAGGTGGGTACCAGAGTCACCACGTCAGGGTGAGGCCCAGAGGGGGACAAAAATCACTAGCTCCAGGTGAGGCCCCGATGTGGAACAGAGAAACCAGGTCCCATGATGCCCATATGAGGACCTGAGTCACCAGGTCCAGGTGAGGTCCCTGTGGGAACCAGTCACCTCGTCCAGGTGAGGTCCAGGTGGGCCCACTGTCGCAAGGTCCAGGTGAGGCGCAGGTGGCAACAGGATTCACTAAGTCCAGGTGAGGCCAAGGTGGCGACCAGTCACCAGATCCAGGTGCGGAACAGCTAAGGACCAGATTCTCCAGGCCCAAGTTAAGCCCAACGGGTGACCAGAGTCACCAGGTCAGGGTGAGGGCCAGAGGGGGAACCAGAGTAACCAGTTTAGTTTGAGGCCCAGAATGGGACCAGAGGTCCCTGGTCAAATTGAGGCCCAGGTGTGGATTAGAGTATCCAGGTCCCAGTGACGCCTGGGTGAGGACCAGAGGCACTAGGGCCATGCAGGCCCAGATTTGGAACAGAATCACTAGGTCCTGGTGAGGCATAGAATAAGACCACATTCAGCAGTATCAGGTGAGCCCCTTGTGGGAACCAGAGCCACTCTATCCAGCTGAGTCCCAGGTCCATGTGAAGCCCACGTGAGGACCAGATTCATCAGGTCGAATTGAGGCATAGCTGGGGACAAGAGTCACCAGGTCTGGGTGCGGCCTGGGTGGGGCAAGATTCGGCAGTTCTGAGTTAGGTCAAAGTGGGACGAGAGACACCAGGTCCAGGTGAGGCCAAACTGAGTACCAGATTCACCACATTCAGGTGAGGTCCATGTTGGAAAGAGAGTCACCAGGTCCAGGAGAGGTCCATGTGGGGACCAGAGTCACTAGATCCAGGTGAAGTCCAGGTGGGGACCAGAGTCACCAGATCAAGGTGAAGCCCAGGTGGGGACCAGAGTCACTAGGTGCAGATGAGGCCCAGGTGAGGACCAGAGTTACCAGGTACACGTGAGGCCCCGGTTGGGATCAGAGGCAACAGGTTCATGTGAGGCCGGCTTGGGGACCATGGTCAACAGGTCTATTGAGGCCCAGGTGTGGAACACAGTAAGCAGGTCCAGGTGAGTCCCCGGTGGTGACAAGAGTCACCACTTCCAGGTGAGGTCCAGGTGGGGACCAGGATCACCAGGTACAGGGGAGACCATTGAAAGAACCAGAGTCAACAGTTCGAGTTCAGGCGCAGGTGGCAACCAGGGTCAGCAGGTCCAAGTCAAGCCAAAGGGGACTTCACAGTCACTAGGGCACGGTGAGACCCAGAGGGGGAGCATAGTCACCTGGTCCAGGTGAGGTTCAGTTGTGGAACACAGTCACCAGGTCCCAATTTTGCCCAGTTGAGGACCATGGTCAACAGGGCCAGGTGAGGCCCAGATGGGGACCGGAGTCCCCAAATCCAGGTGAAGCCCAGGTGGGGACCACAGTCACCAGATCCAGGGTAGTCTCAGGTGCAGACCAGAATCACCAGGTCCAGGTGTGGTGCAGGTGGCAACCAAACTCACCAGGTCCCGGTAAGGCACTGGTGGGATACATGAGAAGTCAAGAGGTACATGAGAAGCTAGAAACACATGGGATCCCTGGGTGGCGCAGCGGTTTGGCGCCTGCCTTTGGACCAGGGCGCGATCCTGGAGACCCGGGATCGAATCCCACGTCGGGCTCCCGGTGCATGGAGCCTGCTTCTCCCTCTGCCTGTGTCTCTGCCTCTCTCTCTCTCTGTGACTATCATAAATAAATACAAATTAAAAAAAAAGATGCTAGAAACACTGCGGCCAACAGGTCCACATGATCTCCAAGTGGGAACGAGAATCACCAGTTACAGGTGAGGACCAGGTGGGGATCCGACTAACCATGTCCAGGTGAGACCCACGTGGGAAACAGTGTCAGCATGTCCAGGTGTGGCCCAGGTGAAGACCAGAGTTAATAGGTCCGGCTGGGTCACTGTTAGTGAACAGTATAACCATATCCTGATGCTACCCAGGTGGGTAGCAGAGACACCAGGTCCTGGTGAGGCCCAAGTTGGACCAGATACATGAGGTCCAGGTGAGGCCCCGATGGGAACCACAGTCACCGGTCAGGTGAGGCCATGCTTAGGATCAGAGTCACCAGTTCCAGGTGAGGCCCAGGTGGAGCCAGAGTCACCTGGTACAGAAGAGGCCAAAGTCAGGACCACAGTTACCAGGATCAGGTCACTCCAAGTGGGAATAGAGTAATCATGTCCCGGTGATGCCCAGGTAGAACCAGAGTCACCAGGCCCAGATGTGGCGCAGGTGGGGAGCATGTTCACTAGGTCCCGTTGAGGCCCAGTTGAGGACCAGAATCACCAGGTCTAGGTGAGGCCTAGAGGGGTACCAGATTCACCTGGTCTAGTGACATCCAGATGGGGACCAGAGTCCCCATGTCAGGCTGAGGCCCAGAGTGGATCCAGAGTGAACATATCCAGGTGAGGCTCAGGTGTGGAACAGAGTATCCAGGTCATAATGGTCCACAGGTGAGGACCAGAATCACCAGATCTGGGTGAGGCCCAGTTAGCATCAGAGTCAGCAGTTCCTGGTTAGCCAAGAAGGAGTCCACAGCAATCAGGTCCAGGTGGGGAAGAAAGTCAACAGGACTGGGTGAGGCCCAGATGGGGACCAGATTAACCAGGCCCAGGTGATTCCCATGTGGTGACCAGAGTTACCAGTTCCGGGTGACCACAAGGTAAGGACCAGATTCACCAGGTCCAAGTGAGGCCCACGTGGGGACCTGTGTCCCTAGGTAAGGGTGAGGCCCAGGTGACAAACCCACTCACCAGGTCCAGGTGAGGCCAACCTGTAGGCCATGCAGAGGAACCAGGTCCCAATGATGCCCAGGTAGGGACAAGAGTTACCAGGTACAGGTGAGGCCAACCTACAGGCCAGGCAGTGGAACCATGTCCCGATGATGCCCAGGTAGGGACCAGAGTTACCAGGTCCAGGTGAGGCCAACCTGCAGGTCATGCAGTGGAACCATGTCCCGATGATGCCCAGGTAGGGACCAGAGTCACCAGGTCCAAATGAGGCCCAGATGGAGCATATTCACTAGGTCCAGATGAGGCCCAGTTGAGGACCAGAGTCACCAGACCTTGTTGAGGCCCAGACGGGTACCATAATCCCCTGGACCAGGTGACATCCATATGGGGACCAGAGTCACTACGTTAGGTTGATAGCCAGAGTGGTTCCAGAGTCATCATGTCCAGGTGAGATTCAGGTGTGGAACAGAGTCACCAGGACCAATGATGCCCAGGTGAGGACCAGAGTAACCAGGTACACGTGAGGCCCCGGTGGGGATCAGAGGCAACAGGTTCATGTGAGGCCGGCCTGGGGACCATGTTCATCAGGTCTATTGAGGCCCAGGTGTGGAACACAGTAAGCAGGTCCAGGAGAGTCCCCAGTGGTGACAAGAGTCACCATGTCCAGGCGAGGCCCGGTGGGGACCAGGATCACCAGGTACAGGGGAGGCCCTTGAAAGAACCAGAGTCAACAGTTTGACGTCAGGCGCAGGTTCCAACCAGGGTCAGCAGGTCCAAGTCAGGCCAAAGTGGGTTTCACAGTCACTAGGGCACGGTGAGACCCAGAAGGGAACCAGAGTCACGTGGTCCAGGTGAGTTCCAGTTGTGCAACACAGTCACCGCGTCCCAATTTTGCCCAGTTGAGGACCATGGTCAACAGGGCCAGGTGAGCCCCAGATGGGGACCGGAGTTCCCAAATCCAGGTGAAGCCCAGGTGGGGACCACAGTAACTAGATCCAGTGTAGTCTCAGGTGCACACCAGAATCACCAGGTGGAGGGGAGATGCAGGTGGCAACCACACTGACCAGATCCCGGTGAGGCCCTGGTGGGGACCAGAGTCACGAGGTACATGAGAAGCTAGAAACACTGCAGCCACCAGGTCCACATGATGACCATGTGGAAACGAGAATCACCAGTTAAATATGAGGACCAGGTGGGGATCCGAGTCACCATGTCCAGGTGAGACCCAGGTGGGAACCAGTGTCACCATGTCCAGGTGTGGCCCAGGTGATGACCAGAGTTTATAGGTCCGGCTGGGTCACTGTTAGTGAACAGTGTAACCATATCGTAATGCTACCCAGGTGGGTACCAGAGACACCAGGCCCTGGTGAGGCCCAGGTGGGACCAGAGACATGAGGTCCAGGTGAGGTCCTGATGGGAACCACAGTCACCAGGTCAGGGGAGGCCAGGCTTAGAATCAGAGTCACCAGTTACAGGTGAGGCCCAGTTACAGCCAGAATCACCTGGTACAGAAGAGGCCAAAGTCAGGAACAGAGTTACTAGGATCAGGTCAGTCCCAGTGGGGAACAGAGTAACCATGTCCCGATGATGCCCAGATAGAACCAGCGTCACCAGGTCCAGATGAGGCGCAGGTGGGGAGCATATTCACTAGGTCCCGTTGAGGCCCTGTTGAGGACCAGAGACACCAGGTCTAGTTGAGGCCTAGAGGGGTATCAGATTCACCTGATCTAGGTGACATCCAGATGGGGACCAGAGTCACCATGTCAGGCTGAGGCCCAGAGGGGATCCAGAGTCATCATGTCCAGTTGAGGCTCAGGTGTGGAACAGAGTATCCAGGTCATAATGGTCCACAGGTGAGGACCAGAGTCACCAGATCTGGGTGAGGCCCAGTTAGGATCAGTGTCACCAGTTCCAGTTGAGGCCAAAGGAGTCCACAGCAATCAGGTCCAGGTGGGGAAGAAAGTCAACAGGACTGTGTAGGCCCAGATGGGGACCAGATTCACCAGGTCCAGGTGATTCCCAGGTGGTGACCAGGGTTACCATTCCGGGTGAGGAGCAGGTAAGGACCAGATTCACCAGGTCCAAGTGAGGCCCACGTGGGGACCTGTGTCACCAGGTATGGGTGAGCACCAGGTGGCAACCCCACTCACTAGGGCCAGGTGAGGCCAACCTGGAGGCCATGCAGAGGAACCGTGTCCCGGTGATGCCCAGGTAGGGACCAGAGTTACCAGGTCCATCTGAGGCCAACCTGCAGGCCATGCAGTGGATCCATGTCCCGATGATGCCCAGGTAGTGACCAGAGTCACCAGGTCCAAATGAGGCCCAGATGGAGCATATTTAATAGGTCCAGGTGAGGCCCAGTTGAGGACCAGAGTCACCAGAACTGGTTGAGTCCTAGAGGGGTACCAGAATCACCTGGTCCAGGTGACATCCAGATGGGGACCAGAGTCACCAGGTCAGGGTGAGGCCCAGGTATATAAGAGAGTATCCAGGTCCCAATGATGCCCAGGTAAGGACCAGAGTCAACAGGTCCAGGAGAGGACAAAATATGGATCAGAGTCATTGTGTTCCAGGTGAGGCCAGAAGGAGACCACAGGAACCAGGTCCAGGAGAGCCCCATATGGGAACCAGAGCCAACAGATCAGGGTGAGGTCCAGTTGTGACCACAGTCAGAAGGCCCAGGTGAGGCGCAGGTGGCAACAGGATTCACCATGTCCAGGTCAGGCCTAGGTGGTCACCAGTCACCAGATCCAGATGCGGACCAGCTAAGGACCAGATTCACCAGGCCCAAATGAAGCCCAAGGGGTGACCAGAGTCACCAGGTAAGGGTGAGGCCCAGAGGGGAACCAGAGTAACCAGTTTAGTTTGAGGCCCAGTATGGGACCAGAGGTCCCTGGTCAAAGGTAGGCCCAGGTGTGGCATAGAGTATCCAGGTCCCAATGATGCCTGGGTGAGGACCAGAGTCACTAGGGCCATGCAGGCCCAGATGGGGAACAGAATCACTAGGTCCTGGTGAGGCATAGAATAAGACCACAATCACCAGTATCAGGAGTGCACCTTGTGGGAACCAGAGCCACTCTATCCAGCTGAGTAACAGGTCCATGTGTGCCCCACGTCAGGACCAGATGCATCAGGTCGAATTGAGGCATAGTTCGGGACAAGAGTCACCAGGTCTGGGTGCGGCCTAGGTGGGGCAAGATTCAGCAGTTCTGAGTTAGGTCAAAGTGGGGACGAGAGACACCAGGTCCAGGTGAGGCCAAACTGAGGACCAGAGTCACCAGATCCAGGTGAGGTCCATGTTGGAAAGAGAGTCACCAGGTCCAGGAGAGGTCCAGGTGGGGACCAGAGTCACCAGATCCAGGTGAAGTCCAGGTGGGGACCAGAGTCACCAGATCCAGGTGAAGCCCAGGTGGGGACCAGAGTCACTAGGTCCTGATTAGACCCAGGTGAGGATCAGAGTTACCAGATACACGTGAGCCCCCGGCGGGGATCAGAGCCAAAAGTTCCACGTGAGGCCGGCTTGGGGACCATGGTCAAGAGGTCTACCTGAGGCCCAGGTGTGGAACACAGTCATCATGTCCAGGTGAGTCCCCGGTGGTGACAAGAGTCACCACGTCCAGTTGAGGCCCAATTGGGGACCAGGATCACCAGGTACAGGGGAGGCCCTTCAGAGAACCAGAGTCAACAGTTCGCGGTCAGGCGCAGGTGGCAACCAGGGTCAGCAGGTCCAAGTCAGGCCAAAGTTTGGTTCACAGTGACTAGGGCACAGTGAGACCCAGGGGGGACCAGAGTCACCTTGTCCAGGTGAGGTCCAGTTGTGGAACATAGTCACCGAGTCCCAATTTTGCCCAGTTGAGGACCATGGTCAACAGGGCCAGGTGAGGCCCAGATGGGGACCGGAGTCCCCAAATTCAGGTGAAGCCCAGGAGGGGACCACAGTCACCAGAACCAGGGTAGTCTCAGGTGGACACCAGAATCACCAGGTCCTGGTGAGTTGCAGGTGGCAACCACACTCACCAAGTCCCGGTGAGGCCCTGGTGGGGACCAGAGTCACGAGATACATGAGAAGCTAGAAACACTGCAGCCACCAGGTCCACATGATGTCCATGTGGGAACGAGAATTACAAGTTACAGGTGAGGACCATTTGGGGATCTGAGTCACCATGTCCAGGTGAGACCCTGGTGGGAACCAGTGTCACCATGTCCAAGCGTGGACCAGGTGAAAATGAGAGTAATAGGTCCGGCCGGGTCACTGTTAGTGAACAGTGTAACCATATCCTGATGCTATTCAGGTGTGTACCAGATACAAGGTCCTGGTGAGTCCCAGTTGGGACCAGAGACATGAGGACCAGGTGAGGTACCGATGGAAACCACAGTCACCAGGTCAGGTGAGGTCATGCTTAGGATCAGAGTCACCACTTATAGGTGAGGTCCAGGGGGAGCCAGAGTCACATGGCACAGAAGAGCCGAAAGTCAGGACCAGAGTTACCACTGTCAGGTCAGTCCCACTGGGAATAGAGTAACCACGTCCCGATGATGCCCAGGTAGAACCACAGTTACCAGGTCCAGGTGCGGCCCACCTAAAGGCCATGCAGTGGAACCATGTCCCGATGATGCCCAGGTAGGGAAGAGAGTCACCAGGTCCAAATGAGGCCCAGATGGAGCATATTCAATAGGTCCAGGTGAGGCCCAGTTGAGGACCAGAGTCACCAGATCCAGGTGAAGCCAAGGTGGGGACCAGAGTCACTAGGTCCAGATGAGGCCCAAGTGAGGACCAGTGTTACCAGGTACACGTGATGCCCCGGTGGGAATCAGAGGAAACAGGTCCATATGAGACCGGCTTCGGTACCATGGTCAACAGGAATACTTGAGGCCCATTTGTGGAACACAGTAACCAGGTCCAGGTGAGTCCCCGGTGGTGACAAGAGTCACCACGTCCAGGTGAGTCCCAGGGGGGGACCAGGATCACCAGGTACAGGGGAAGCCCTTGAATGAACCAGAGTCAACAGTTCGAGGTCAGGCGCAGGTGGCAACCAGGGTCAGCAGGTGCAAGTCAGGTCAAAGTGGGGTTCACCGTCACTAGGGCACGGTGAGACCCAGAGGGGGACCAGAGTCACCTGGTCCAGGTGAGGTCCAGGGGTGGAACACAGTCACCGGGTCCCAATTTTGGCAGTTGAGGACCATGTTTCACAGGGCCAGGTGAGGCCCAGATTGGGGATCCTCAATCTGGATCAGATTCCCCAGTTCCAGTTGAGGCTAAGAAGTAGTCCACAGCAATCATGTCCAGATTGACGCCTAGGTCGGGGGACCAGAGTCATCAGGACTAGTTGAGGCCAAAATGTGGAGCAAAGTTATCATGTCCAGGTGAGGCCCAGGTGGGGAACAGACTAACCATGTCCCATTGATGCCAGGTGGGAAAAGAGTCACAAGGTCCAGACGAGGCCTAAGTGAGGAGCAGATTCACCAGGTCCTGTTGAGGCCCAGTTGAGGACCAGTGTCCCCAGCTCCGGGTGAGTCCCAGAGGGGGACCAGAGTCACCCGGTTCTGGTGATATCCAGGTGGGGACCAGAGTCACCACGTCAGGGTGAGGACCATAATGGGACGAGAATCACTAGGTCCAGGTGAGGTCCCGATGTGGAACTGAGAAACCAGGTCCCATGATGCCCATATGAGGACCTGAGTCACCAGGTCCAGGTGAGGTCCCTGTGGGAACCAGTCACCTCGTCCAGGTGAGGCCCAGGTGGGACCACAGTCACCAGTATCAAGTGAGCCCTTGTGGGAACCAGAGCCACTCTATCCAGCTGAGTCCCAGGTCCATGTGAGGCCCACGTGAGGAGTAGATTCATCAGGTCGAATTGAGGCATAGCTGGGGACAAGAGTCACCAGGTCTGGGTGCGGCCTACGTGGGTCAAGATTCAGCAGTTCTGAGTTAGGTCAAAGTGGGCACGAGAGACACCAGGTCCAGGTGAGGCCAAACTGAGGACCAGAGTCACCAGATCCAGGTGAGGTCCAGGTGGGGACCAGAGTCACCAGATCCAGGTGAAGCCCAGGTGGGGACCAGAGTCACTAGGTGCAGATGAGGCCCAGGTGAGGACCAGAGATACCAGGTACACGTGAGGACCCGGTGGGGATCAGAGGCAACAGGTCCATGTGAGGCCGGCTTGGGGACCATGGTCAACAGGTCTACTTGAGGCCCAGGTGTGGAACACAGTAAGCAGGTCCAGGTGAGTTCCCATTGGTGACAGGAGTCACCACGTCCAGGTGTGGGCCAGGTCCGACCAGGATCACCAGGTCCAGGGAAGGCCCTTGAAAGAACCAGAGTCAACAGTTCGAGGTCAGGCGCAGGTGGCAACCAGGGTCAGCAGGTCCAAGTCAGGCCAAAGTGGGGTTCACAGTCACTAGGGCACAGTGAAACCCAGAGTGGGACCAGAGTCACCTGGTCCAGGTGAGGTCCAGTTGTGGAACACAGTCACCGGTCCCAATTTTGCACAGTTGAGGACCATGGTCAACAGGGCCAGGTGAGGCCCAGATGGGGACCGGAGTCCCCAAATTCAGGTGAAGCCCAGGTGGGGACCACAGTCACCAGATCCAGGGTAGTCTCAGGTGGACACCAGAATCACCAGGTCCTGGTGAGGTGCAGGTGGCAACCACACTCACCAAGTCCCGGTGAGGCCCTGGTGGGGACCAGAGTCACGAGATACATGAGAAGCTAGAAACACTGCAGCCACCAGGTCCACATGATGTCCATGTGGGAACGAGAATTACAAGTTACAGGTGAGGACCATTTGGGGATCTGAGTCACCATGTCCAGGTGAGACCCTGGTGGGAACCAGTGTCACCATGTCCAAGTGTGGACCAGGTGAAAACGAGAGTAATAGGTCCGGCCGGGTCACTGTTAGTGAACAGTGTAACCATATCCTGATGCTACTCAGGTGTGTACCAGATACAAGGTCCTGGTGAGTCCCAGTTGGGACCAGAGACATGAGGACCAGGTGAGGTACCGATGGAAACCACAGTCACCAGGTCAGGTGAGGTCATGCTTAGGATCAGAGTCACCACTTATAGGTGAGGTCCAGGGGGAGCCAGAGTCACATGGCACAGAAGAGCCGAAAGTCAGGACCAGAGTTACCACTGTCAGGTCAGTCCCACTGGGAATAGAGTAACCACGTCCCGATGATGCCCAGGTAGAACCACAGTTACCAGGTCCAGGTGCGGCCCACCTAAAGGCCATGCAGTGGAACCATGTCCCGATGATGCCCAGGTAGGGAAGAGAGTCACCAGGTCCAAATGAGGCCCAGATGGAGCATATTCAATAGGTCCAGGTGAGGCCCAGTTGAGGACCAGAGTCACCAGATCCAGGTGAAGCCAAGGTGGGGACCAGAGTCACTAGGTCCAGATGAGGCCCAAGTGAGGACCAGTGTTACCAGGTACACGTGATGCCCCGGTGGGAATCAGAGGAAACAGGTCCATATGAGACCGGCTTCGGTACCATGGTCAACAGGACTACTTGAGGCCCATTTGTGGAACACAGTAACCAGGTCCAGGTGAGTCCCCGGTGGTGACAAGAGTCACCACGTCCAGGTGAGTCCCAGGGGGGGACCAGGATCACCAGGTACAGGGGAAGCCCTTGAATGAACCAGAGTCAACAGTTCGAGGTCAGGCGCAGGTGGCAACCAGGGTCAGCAGGTGCAAGTCAGGTCAAAGTGGGGTTCACCGTCACTAGGGCACGGTGAGACCCAGAGGGGGACCAGAGTCACCTGGTCCAGGTGAGGTCCAGGGGTGGAACACAGTCACCGGGTCCCAATTTTGGCAGTTGAGGACCATGGTTCACAGGGCCAGGTGAGGCCCAGATTGGTGATCCTCAATCTGGATCAGATTCACCAGTTCCAGTTGAGGCTAAGAAGTAGTCCACAGCAATCATGTCCAGATTGACGCCTAGGTCGGGGGACCAGAGTCATCAGGACTAGTTGAGGCCAAAATGTGGAGCAAAGTTATCATGTCCAGGTGAGGCCCAGGTGGGGAACAGACTAACCATGTCCCATTGATGCCAGGTGGGAAAAGAGTCACAAGGTCCAGACGAGGCCTAAGTGAGGAGCAGATTCACCAGGTCCTGTTGAGGCCCAGTTGAGGACCAGTGTCCCCAGCTCCGGGTGAGTCCCAGAGGGGGACCAGAGTCACCCGGTTCTGGTGATATCCAGGTGGGGACCAGAGTCACCACGTCAGGGTGAGGACCATAATGGGACGAGAATCACTAGGTCCAGGTGAGGTCCCGATGTGGAACTGAGAAACCAGGTCCCATGATGCCCATATGAGGACCTGAGTCACCAGGTCCAGGTGAGGTCCCTGTGGGAACCAGTCACCTCGTCCAGGTGAGGCCCAGGTGGGACCACAGTCACCAGTATCATGTGAGCCCTTGTGGGAACCAGAGCCACTCTATCCAGCTGAGTCCCAGGTCCATGTGAGGCCCACGTGAGGAGTAGATTCATCAGGTCGAATTGAGGCATAGCTGGGGACAAGAGTCACCAGGTCTGGGTGCGGCCTACGTGGGTCAAGATTCAGCAGTTTGAGTTAGGTCAAAGTGGGCACGAGAGACACCAGGTCCAGGTGAGGCCAAACTGAGGACCAGAGTCACCAGATCCAGGTGAGGTCCAGGTGGGGACCAGAGTCACCAGATCCAGGTGAAGCCCAGGTGGGGACCAGAGTCACTAGGTGCAGATGAGGCCCAGGTGAGGACCAGAGTTACCAGGTACACGTGAGGCCCCGGTGGGGATCGGAGGAACAGGTCCATGTGAGGCCGGCTTGGGGACCATGGTCAACAGGTCTACTTGAGGCCCAGGTGTGGAACACAGTAAGCAGGTCCTGGTGAGTTCCCATTGGTGACAGGAGTCACCACGTCCAGGTGTGGGCCAGGTCCGACCAGGATCACCAGGTCCAGGGAAGGCCCTTGAAAGAACCAGAGTCAACAGTTCGAGGTCAGGCGCAGGTGGCAACCAGGGTCAGCAGGTCCAAGTCAGGCCAAAGTGGGGTTCACAGTCACTAGGGCACGGTGAAACCCAGAGTGGGACCTGAGTCACCTGGTCCAGGTGAGGTCCAGTTGTGGAACACAGCCACCGGTTCCCAATTTTGCACAGTAGAGGACCATGGTCAACAGGGCCAGGTGAGGCCCAGATGGGGAACGGAGTCCCCAAATCCAGGTTAAGCCCAGGTGGGGACCACAGACACCAGATCCAGGGTAGTCTCAGGTGCAGAGCAGAATCACCAGGTCCATGTGAGGTGCAGGTGGCAACCACACTCACCCGGTCCCGGAGAGGCCCCGGTGGGGACCAGAGACACGAGGTACATGAGAAGCTAGAAACACTGCAGCCACCAGGTCCACATGATGTCCATGTGGGAATGAAAATCACCAGTTACAGGTGAGGACCAGGTGGGGATCCGACTCACCATGTCCAGGTGAGACCCAGGTGGGAACCAGTGTCACCATGTCCTCGTGTGCCCCAGGTGAAGACCAGAGTTATTAGGTCCGGCTGGATGAGTGTTAGTGAACAGTGTAACCATATCCTGATGCTACCCAGGTGGGTACCAGAGACACCAGGTCCTGATGAGGCCCAGGTGTAACCGGAGACATGAGGTCCAGGTGAGGTCCCGATGGGAACCACAGTCACCAGGTCAGGTGAGCCCATGCTTAGGATCAGAGTCACCAGGAACAGGTGAGGCCCAGCTGGAGCCAGAGTCACCTGGTACAGAAGAGGCCAAAGTCAGGACCAGAGTTACCAGGATCAGGTCACTCCCAGTGGGTAATACAGTAACCATGTCCCAATGATGCCCAGGTAGAATCAGAGTCACCAGGTCCAGCGAGGCGCAGGTGGGTAGAATATTCACTAGGTCCAGGTGAGGCCCAGATGAGGACCAGAGTCACCAGGTCTAGTTGACGCCTAGAGGGGTACCAGATTCACCTGGTCTAGGTGACATCCAGATGGGGACCAGAGTCACCATGTCAGGCTGAGGCCCAGAGGGGATCCAGAGTCATCATGTCCAGGTGAGGCTCACGTGTAGAACAGAGTATCCAGGTCATAATGGTCCACAGGTGAGGACCAGAGTCACCAGATCTGGGTGAGGCCCAGTTAGGATCAGAGTCACTAGTTCCAGGTGAGGGCCATAAGGAGTACACAGCAATCAGGTCCAGGTGGGAACAAAGTCACCTGGAATGGATGAGGCCCAATGGGGACCAGAATCACAATGTCCAGGTGATTCCCAGGTGATGACCAGAGTTACCAGTTCCGGGTGAGGACAAGGGAAGGACCAGATTCACCACGTCCACGTGAGGCCCACGTTGGGACCTGTGTCACCAGGCATGGGTGAGTCTCAGCTGACAACCCCACTCACTAGGTCCAAGTGAGGCCAACCTGCAGGCCATGCCGAGGAACCATGTCCTGATGATGCCCAGGTGGGGTCTAGAGTTATCAGGTCCAGGTAAGGCACACCTGCAGGCCATGCAGTGGAACCATGTCCCGGTAATGCCGAGGTAGGGATCAGAATCACCATGTCCAAATGAGGCCCAGATGGAGCATATTCACTAGGTCTAGGTGAGGCCCAGTTGAGGACCAGAGTCACCAGATCTGGTTGAGCCCTATAAGGGTACTAGAATCACCTGGTTCAGGTGACATCGAGATGGGGACCAGAGTCACCAGGTCAGGGTGAGGACCAGAGAGGTTCCAGAGTCATCATGTCCAGGTGAGGCTCAGGTGTGGAACAGAGGCACCAGGTACCAATGATGCCCAGTTGAGGACCAGATTCACCAGGTCTGGGTGACGCGCAGATAGGATCAGAGTCACCAGTTCCAGGTGAGGCCAAGAAGGCGTCCACAGCAATCAGGTCCATGTGGGGAACAAAGTCACCAGGACTGGATGAGGCCCAGATGGGGACCAGATTCACCAGGCCCAGGTGATTCCCAGGTGGTGACCAGAGTTACCAGTTCCGGGGAAGGACCAGGTAAGGACCAGATTCACCAGGTACAATTGAGGCCCACTTGGGGACCTGTGTCACTATGTATGGGTGAGGCTCAATTGGCAACCCTACTCACTAGGTTCAGGTGAGGCCAACCTGCAGGTGATGGAGAGGAACCGTGTCCCGATGATGCCCAGGTAGGGACCAGAGTTACCAGGTCCAGGTGAGGCCAACCTGCAGGCCATGCAGTGGAACCATGTCCCGATGATGCCCAGGTAGGGACCAGAGTTACCAGGTCCAGGTGAGTCCAACCTGCAGGCCATGAAGTGGAACCATATCCCTATGATGCCCAGGTAGGGACCAGAGTCACCAGGTCCAAATGAGGCCCACATGGAGCATATTCACTTGGTCCAGGTGAGGCTCAGTTGAGGACCAGAGTCACCAGATCTGGTTGAGGCCTAGAGGGATACGAGAATCCCCTGGTCTAGGTGACATCCTGATGGGGACCACAGTCACCAGGGAAGGGTGAGGCCCAGAGAGGTTCCAGAGTCATCATGTCCAGGTGAGGCTCAGGTGTAGAACAGAGTCACCAGGTACCAATGATGCCCAGGTGAGGACCAGAGTCACCAGGTCTGGATGACGCGCAGATATGATCAGAGTCACCAGTTCCAGGTGAGGCCAAGAAAGAATCCACATCAATCAGGCCCAAGTGGGGAACGAAGTCACCAGGACTCCGTGAAGCCCAGATGGGGACCAGATTCACCAGGTCCAGGTGAGGCCCAGGTGGTGACCAGAGTTCCCGGGTCTGGGAGAGGACCAGGTAACAACAAGATTCAACAGGTCCAAGAGGCCCACGTGGGGACCTGAGTCACGAGGTATAGGTGAGGCCCAGGTGGCATCCCCACTCACCAGTTCCAGGTGAGGCCAACCTGCAGGCCAGTGTCACCAGATCCAGGTGAGGCCCTAGTGGGGACCTGAGTCAACAGGTAAATGTGAGTCTACAAGAACACCACAGTCACCAGGTCCAGGTGTGGTTCTAGTGGGAATGAGAGTCACCAGGCCCAGGTGAGACCCAGGTTGGGACCACAGTCACCAGGTCCAGAGTGAGGCCTAGGAGGGGGGACGAGAGTCATCAGGAGCAGTTGAGGCCAAAGTGTGGATCAAAGTTATCATGTTCAGGTGAGGCCCAGGTGGGGAACAGAGTAACCATGTCCCATTGATGTCAGGTGGGAAAAGAGTCACAAGGTCCAGACGAGGCCTAAGTGAGGAGTAGATTCACCAGGTCCTGTTGAGGATCAGCTGAGGACCAGTGTCCCCAGCTCCAGGTGAGTCCCAGTGGGGGACCAGAGTCACCCGGTTCTGGTGATATCCAGGTGGGGACCAGAGTCACCACGTCAGGGTGAGGCCCAGAGGGGGACAAGAATCACTAGGTCCAGGGGAGGCCCCGATGTGGAACTGAGAAACCAGGTCCCATGATGCCCATATGAGGACCTGAGTCACCAGGTCCAGGTGAGGTCCCTGTGGGAAACAGTCACCTCGTCCAGGTGAGGCCCAGGTGGGACCACAGTCACAAGGTCCAGGTGAGGCGCAGGAGGCAACAGGATTCACCAAGTCCAGGTGAGGCCCAGGTGGCGACCAGTCACCAGATCCAGGTGTGGAATAGCTAAGGACCAGATTCTCCAGGCCCAAGTGAAGCGCAACGGGTGACCAGAGTCACCAGGGCAGGGTGAGGCCCAGAGGGGGAACCAGAGTAACCAGTTTAGTTTGAGGCCCAGAATGGGACCAGAGGTCCCTGGTCAAAGAGAGGCCCAGGTGTGGAATAGAGTATCCAGGTCCCAATGACGCCTGGGTGAGGATCAGAGTCACTAGGGCCATGCTGGCCCAGATGGGGAACAGAATCACTACGTCCTGGTGAGGCATAGAATAAGACCACATTCAGCAGTATCAGGTGATCCCCTTGTGAGAACCAGAGCCACACTATCCAGCTGAGTCCCAGGACCAGGTGAGTCCCACGTGAGGACCAGATTCATCAGGTCGAATTGAGGCATAGCTGGGGACAGAGTCACCAGGTCTGTGTGCGGCCTAGGTGGGGCAAGATTCAGCAGTTCTGAGTTAGGTCAAAGTGGGGACGAGAGACACCAGGTCCAGGTGAGGCCAAAGAGAGGACCAGAGTCACCAGATCCAGGTGAGGTCCATGTTGGAAAGAGAGTCACGAGGTCCAGGAGAGGTCCAGGTGGGGTCCAGAGTCACCAGATCCAGGTAAAGTCCAGGTGGGGACCAGAGTCACCAGATCCATGTGAAGCCCAGGTGGGGACCAGGATCACCAGGTACAGGGGAGGCCCTTGAAAGAACCAGAGTCAACAATTGGAGGTCAGGCGCAGGTTTCAACCAGGGTCATCAGGTCCAAGTCAGGGGAAAGTGGGGTTCACAGTCACTAGGGAATGGTGAGACCCAGAGGGGCACCAGAGTCACGTGGTCCAGGTGAGGTCCAGTTGTGGAACACAGTCACCGCGTCCCAATTTTGCCCAGTTGAGGACCATGGTCAACAGGGCCAGGTGACGCCAGATGGGGACCGGAGTCCCCAAATCCAGGTGAAGCCCAGGTGGGGACCACAGTCACCAGATCCAGGGTAGTCTCAGGTGCAGACCAGAATCACCAGGTCCAGGTGAGGTGCAGGTGGCAACCACAATCACCAGGTCCCGGTGAGGCCCTGGTGGGGACCAGTGTCACAAGGTACATGACAAACTAGAAACACCGCAGCCACCAAGTCCACATGATGTCCATGTGAGAACGAGAATCAACAGTTACAGGTTAGGACCAGGTGGGTATCTGACTCACCATTTCCAGGTGATACCCAGGTGGGAACGAGTGTCACCATGTCCAGGTGTGGCCCAGGTGAAGACCAGAGTTAATAGGTCCGGCTTGGTCACTGTTACTGAACAGTGTAACCATATCCTGATGCTACCCAGGTGGGAACCAGAGACACCAGGTCCTGGTGAGGCCCAGGTGGGACCAGAGACATGAAGTCCAGGTGAGGTCCCGATGGGAACCACAGTCACCAGGTCAGGAGAGGCCATGCTTTGTATCAGAGTCACCAGTTACAGGTGAGGCCCAGGTGGAGCCTGAGTCACCTGGTACAGAAGAGGCCAAAATCAGGACCAGAGTTACCAGGATCAGGTCATTCCCAGTGGGGAACAGAGTAACCATGTCCCGATGATGTCCAGGTAGACCCAGCGTCAACAGGTCCAGATGAGGCGCAGGTGGGGAGCATATTCACTAGGTCTCGGTGACACCCAGTTCAGGACCAGTGTCACCAGGTCTTTTTGAGCCCTAGAGGGGTAACAGATTCACCAGATCTAGGTGACATCCAGATGGGGACCAGAGTCACCATGTCAGGGTGAGGCCCAGATGGGGATCCAGAGTCATCATGTCCAGGTGAGGCTCAGGTGTTTAACAGAGTATCCAGGTCATAATGGTCCACAGGTGAGGACCAGAGTCACCAGATCTGGGTGAGGCCCAGGTAGGATCAGAGTCACCACTTCCAGTTTAGCCAAGAAGAAGTCTACAGCAATCAGGTCCAGGTGGGGAAGAAAGTCAACAGGACTGGGTGAGGCCCAGATGGGGACCAGATTCACCAGGCCCAGGTGATTCCCATGTGGTGACCAGAGTTACCAGTTCCGGGTGACCACCAGGTAAGGACCAGATTCACCAGGTCCAAGTGAGGCCTACGTGAGGACCTGTGTCACTAGGCAAGGGTGAGGCCCAGGTGACAAACCCACTCACCAGTTCCAGGTGAGGCCAACCTGCAGGCCATACAGAGGAACCAGGTTCCAAAGATGCTCAGGTAGGCACGAGAGTTACCATGTCCAGGTGAGGCCAACCTACAGGCCATGCAGTGGAACCATGTCCCGATGATGCCCAGGTAGGGACTAGAGTTACCAGGTCCAGGTGAGGCCAACCTGCAGGTCATGCAGTGGAACCATGTCCCGATGATGCCCAGGTAGGGACCAGAGTCACCAGGTCCAAATGAGGCCCAGATGGAGCATATTCACTAGGTCCAGGTGAGGCCCATTTGAGGACCAGAGTCACCAGACCAGGTTGAGGCCCAGAGGGGTACCATAATTCCCTGGTCCAGGTGACATCCATATGGGGACCAGAGTCACCAGGGCAGGTTGATAGCCAGAGAGGTTCCAGAGTCATCATGTCCAGGGGAGCCTGAGGTATGGAACAGAGTCACCAGGACCAATGATGCCCAGGTGAGGACCAGAGTTACCAGGTACACGAGAGGCCCCGGTGGGGATCAGAGGCAACAGGTCCATGTGAGGCCGGCTTGGGGACCATAGTCAACAGGTGTACTTGAGGCTCAGGTGTGGAACACAGTAACCAGGTCTAGGTGAGTAACCGGTGGTGACAAAAGTTACCACGTCCAGGTGAGGCCCAGGTGGGGACCAGGATTACCAGGTCCAGGGGAGGCCCTTGAAAGTACCAGAGTCAACAGTACGACGTCAGTCGCAGGTGGGAACCAGGGTCAGCAGGTCCAAGTCAGTCCAAAGTGGGGTTCACAGTCACTAGGGCACGGTGAGACCCAGAGGGGGACCAGAGTCGCCTGGTCCAGGTGAGGTCCAGGTGTGGAACACAGTCACCAGGTCCCAATTTTGCCCAGTTGAGTACCATGGTCAACAGGGCCAGGTGACGCCAGATGGGGACCGGAGTCCCCAAATCCAGGTGAAGCCCAGGTGGGGACCACAGTCACCAGATCCAGGGTAGTCTCAGGTGCAGACCAGAATCACCAGGTCCAGGTGAATTGCCGGTGGCAACCACACTCACCAGGTCCCGGTGAGGCCCTGGTGGAGACCAGAGTCACGAGGTACATGAGAAGCTAGAAACACTGCAGCCACCAGGTCCACATGATGACCATGTGGGAACGACAATCACCAGTTACAGGTGAGGACCAGGTGGAGCCAGAGTCACCTGGTACAGAAGAGGCCAAAGTCAGGACCAGAGTTACCAGGATCAGGGCAGTCCCAGTGGGGAATAGAGTAACCATGTCCCAGTGAGTCCCAGGTAGTACCAGAGTCGCCAGTTCCAGATGAGGCGGAGGTGGGGAGCATATTCACTAGGTCCCGTTGAGGCCCAGTTGAGGACCAGAGTCAAGTTGAGGCCTAGAGGGGTAACAGATTCACCTGGTCTTGGTGACATCCAGATGGGGCCCATGTCACCATGTCAGGCTGAGGCCCAGAGGGGATCCAGAGTCATCATGTCCAGGTGAGGCTCAGGTGTGGAACAGAGTATCCAGGTCATAATGGTCCACAGGTGAGGACCAGAGTCACCAGATCTGGGTGAGGCCCAGTAAGGATCAGAGTCAGCAGTTCCAGGTGAGGCCAAGAAGGAGTCCACAGCAAACAGGTCCAGGCGGGGAGCAAAGTCACCAGGACTGGGTGAGGCCCAGATGGGGACCAGATTCACGAGGTCCAGGTGATTCCAGGTTGTGAAAAGAGTTACCGGTTCCGGGTGAGGACCAGGATAAGACCAGATTCACCAGGTCCAAGTGAGGCCACGTGGGTCCTTTGTCACCAGGTATGAGTGAGGCCCAGATGGCAACCCCACTCACCAGGTCCAGGTGAGGCCAACCTGCAGGCCATACAGAGGAAATATGTCCCGATGATGCCCAGGTAGGCCAACCTTTGGCCAGAGTCACCAGATCCAGTTGAGGCCCTAGTGGGGACCGGAGTCACCAGGTAAAAGTGGGTGTACAGGAACACCACAGTCACCAGGTCCAGGTGTGGTTCATGTGGGAAAGAGAGTCACCAGGTCCAGGTGAGACCCAGGAGGGGACCACAGTCACCAGGTCCAGATTGAGGCCTAGGTCGGGGGACCAGAGTCATCAGCACCAGTTGAGGCAAAACTGTGGATAAAAGTTACCATGTCCAGGTGAGGCCCAGGTGGGAACAGAGTAACCATGTCCCATTGATGCCAGGTGGGAAAAGAGTCACAAGGTCCAGACGAGGCCAAAGTGAGGAGTAGATTCAATAGGTCCTGTTGAGGCCCTATTTAGGACCGGTGTCCCCAGTTCCGGGTGAGACCCAGAGGGGGACCAGAGTCACCCGGTCCTGGTGATATCCAGGTGGGGACCAGAGTCACCACGTCAGGGTGAGCCCCAGAGGAGGACGAGAATCACTAGGTCCAGGTGAGGCCCCGATGTGGAACTGAGAAACCAGGTCCCATGATGCCCATATGAGGACCTTTGCCACCAGGTCCAGGCAAGGTCCTTGTGGGAACCAGTCACCTCCTCCAGGTCAGGCCCAGGTGGGACCACAGTCACAAGTTTCAGATGAGGCCCAGGAATATAAGAGAGTATCCAGGTCCCAATGATGCCCAGGTAAGGACCAGAGTCAACAGGTCAAGGAGAGGCCCAAATATGGATCAGAGTCATTGTGTTCCAGGTGAGGCCAGATCGAGACCAGAGGAACCAGGTCCAGGAGAGCCCCATATGGGAAACAGAGCCACCAGATCCAGGTGAGGTCCAGGTGGGACCACAGTCACAAGGTCCAGGTGAGGCGCAGGAGGCAACAGGATTCAACAAGTCCAGGTGAGACCCAGGTGGCGACCAGTCACCAGATCCAGGTGCGGACCAGCTAAGGACAAGATTCAGCAGGCTCATGTGAATCCCAAGGGGTGACCAGAGTCACCAGGTAGGGGTGAGGCCCAGAGGGGGAACCAGAGTAACCAGTTTAGTTTGAGGCCCAGAATGGGACCAGAGATCCCTGGTCAAACTGAGGCCCAGGTGTGGAATAGAGTATCCAGGTCCCAATGATGCCTGGGTGAGGACCAGAGTCACTAGGGCCATGCAGGCCCAGATGGCAAACAGAATCACTAGGTCCTGGTGAGGCATAGAATAACACCACAGTCAACAGTATCAGGTGAGCCCCTTGTGGGAACCAGAGCCACTCTATGGAGCTGAGTCCCAGGTCCATGTGAGGCCCACGTGAGGACCAGATTCATCAGGTCGAATTGAGGCATAGCTGGGGACAAGAGTCACCAGGTCGGGGTGCGGCCTAGGTGTAGCAAGATTCAGAAGTTTTGAGTTAATCAATGTGGGGATGAGAGACACCAGGTCCAGGAGAGGCCAAAGTGAGGACCAGAGTCACCAGATCCAGGTGAGGTCCATGTTGGAAAGAGAGTCACCAGGTTCAGGAGAGGTCCAGGTGGGGACCAGAGTCACCAGATCCAGGTGAAGTCCAGGTGGGGACCAGAGTCACCAGATCCAGGTGAATCCCAGGTGGGGACCAGAGTCACTAGTCCAGATGAGGCCCAGGTGAGGACCAGAGTTACCAGACAACTGAGGACCCGGTGGGGATCAGAGGCAAGAGGACTACTTGAGGCCCAGGTTTGGAACACAGTAACAAGGTCCAGGTGAGTCCCCGGTGGTGACAAGGGTCACCACGTCCAGGTGAGGCCCAGGTGGGGACCAGGATCACCAGGTCCAGGGAAGGCCCTTGAAAGAACCAGAGTCAACGGATCGAGGTCAGGAGCAGGTTGCAACCAGTGTCAGCAGGTCCAAGTCAGGCCAAAGTGGGGTTCACAGTCACTAGGGCACGGTGAGACCCAGAGGGGGACCAGAGTCACCTGGTCCAGGTGAGGTCCAGTTGTGGAACAGTCACCGGGTCCCAATTTTGCCCAGTTGAGGACAATGGTCAACACTGCCAGGTGAGGCCCAGATGGGGACCGGAGTCCCCAAATCCAGGTGAAGCCCAGGTGGGGACCAGAGTCACCAGATCCAGGGTAGTCTCGGGTGCAGACCAGAATCTCCAGGTCCAGGTGAGGTGCAGGTGGCAACCACACTCACCAGGTCCCGGTGAGGCCCTGGTGGGGACCAGAGTCACGAGGTACATGAGAAGCTAGAAACACTGCAGCCACCAGGTCCACATGATGTCCATGTGGGAACGAGAATCACCAGTTACAGGTGAGGACCTGGTGGGGATCCCACTCACCATGTCCAGGTGAGACCCAGGTGGGAACCAGTGTCACCATGTCCAGGTGTGCCCCTGGTGAAGACCAGAGTTAATAGGTCAGGCTGGGTCACTGTTAGTGAACAGTGTAACCATATCCTGATGCTACCCAGGTGGGTACCAGAGACACCAGGTCCTGGTGAGGCCCAGGTGGAACCAGAGACCTGAGGTCCAGGTGAGGTCCCGATGGGAACCACAGTCACCAGGTCAGGTGAGGCCATGCTTAGGATCAGAGTCACCAGTTACAGGTGAGGTCCAGGTGGAGCCAGAGTCACCTGGTACAGAAGAGGCCAAAGTCAGGATCAGAGTTACCAGAATCCGGTCAGTCCCAGTGGGGAATACAGTAACCATTTCCCGAGGATGCCCAAGTAAAACCAGTGTCACCATGCCCAGATGCGGCGCAGCTGGGGAGCATGTTCACTAGATCCCGGTGAGGCCCAGTTGGGGCCCAGAGTCACCAGGTCAAGTTGAGGCCTAGAGGGGTACCAGATTCACCTGGTCTAAGTGACATCCAGATGGGGACCAGAGTCACCAGGTCAGAGTGAGTCCCAGAGAGGTTCCAGAGTCATCATGTCCCGGTGAGGCTCAGGTGTGGAACAGACTAACCAGGTATCAATGATGCCCAGGTGAGGACCAGAGTCACCAGATCTGGGTGAGGCCCAGTTAGGATCAGAGTCACCAGTTCCAGGTGAGGCCAAGAAGGAGTCCACAGCAATCAGGTCCAGGTGGGGAACAAAGTCACCAGGACTGAGTGAGGACCAGGTAAGGACCAGATTCACCAGGCCCAGGTGATTCCCAGGTGGGGACCTGTGTTACCAGGTAAGGGTGAGGCCCAGGTGACAACCCCACTCACCAGGTCCAGGTGAGGCCAACCTGCAGGCCATGCAGAGGAACCATGTCCCGATAATGCCCAGGTAGGGAACAGAGTTACCAGGTCCAGGTGAGGCCAATATGCAGGCCATGCAGTGGAACCATGTCCCGATGATGCCCAGGTAGGGACCAGAGTCACCAGGTCCAAATGAGACCCAGATGGAGAATATTCACTAGGTCCAGTGAGGCCCAGTTGAGGACCACTGTCACCAGATCTGGTTGAGGCTTAGAGGGGTACCAGAATCACCTGGTCCAGGTGACATCCAGATGGGGACCAGAGGCATCAGTTCAGGGAGAGGCCCAGAGTGTTTCCAGAGTCATCATGTCCAGGTTAGGCTCAGGCGTGGAACAGAGTCACCAGGTACCAATGATGCTCAGGTGAGGCCCAGAGTCACCAGATCTGGGTGACGCGCAGATAGGATCAGAGTCACCAGTTCCAGGTGAGGCCAAGAAAGAGTCCACAGCAATGAGGTCCACGTGGGGAACAAAGTCACCAGGACTGGGTGAGGCCCAGATGGGGACCAGATTCACCAGGTCCAGGTGAGGCCCAGGTCGTGACCAGAGTCCCCGGGTCTGGGAGAGGACCAGGTAAGGACCAGATTCACCAGGTCCAAGAGACCAATGTGAGGACATGAATCACCAGGTGTGGGTGAGGCCCAGGTGGCAACCCCACTCACCAGGTCCAAGTGAGGCCAACCTGCAGGCCAGAGTCACCAGATGCAGGTGAGGCCCTTGTGGGTACCGGACTCCCCAGGTAAATGTGAGTCTACAAGAACACCACAGTCACCAGGTCCAGGTGTGATTCATTTGGGAACGAGAGTCACCAGGTCCAGGTGAGTCCCAGGTGGGGACCACAGTCACCAGGTCCTGATTGAGGCCTAGGTGGAGGGACCAGAGTCATCAGGACCAGATGAGGCCAAAGTGCGGAGCAAAGTTATCATGTCCAGGTGAGGCCCAGGTGGGGAACAGAGTAACCATGTCCCATTGATGCCAGGTGGGAAAAGAGTCACAAGTTCCAGACGAGGCCTAAGTGAGGAGTAGATTCACCAGGTCCTGATGAGGCCCAGTTGAGGACCAGTGTCCACAGCTCTGGGTGAGTCCCAGAGGGGGACCACAGTCACCAGGTTCTGGTGATATCCAGGTTGGGACCAGAGTCACCACGTCAGGGTCAGGCCCAGAGGGGGACCAGAATCACTAGGTCCACTTGAGGCCCCGATGTGGAACTGAGAAACCAGGTCCCATGATGCCCATATGAGGACCTGAGTCACGAGGTCCAGGTGATGTCCCTGTGGGAACCAGTCACCTCGTCCCGGTGAGGTCCAGGTGGGACCACAGTCACCACGTCCAGGTGAGGACCAGGTATATAAGAGTGTACCCAGGTCCCAATGATGCCCATGTAAGTACCAGAGTCAACAGGTCCAGGAGAGGCCCAAATATGAAACAGAGTCATTGTGTTCCAGGTGAGGCCTGATGGAGACCACAGGAACCAGGTCCAGGAAAGCCCCATATGGGAACCAGAGCAACCAGATCCAGGTGAAGTCCAGGTTGGACCACTGTCACAAGGTCCAGGTGAGGCGCAGGTGACAACAGGATTCACCAAGTCCAGGTGAGGCCCAGGTGGCGACCACTCACCATAAAGAAGTGAGGACAAGCTAAGGACCAGATTCACCAGGCCCAAATGATACCCAAGGGGTGTCCAGAGTCACCAGGTAAGGGTGAGGCCAAGAGGGTGACCAGAGTAACCAGTTTAATTTGAGGCCCAGAGTGCGACCAGAGGTCCCTGGTGAGAGTGAGGCCCAGGTGTCGAATAGAGTATCCAGGTCCCAATGATGCCTGGGTGAGGACCAGAGTCACTAGGGCCATGCAGGCCCATATGGGGAACAGAATCACTAGGTCCTGGTGAGGCATAGAATAAGACCACAGTCACCAGTATCAGGTGAGCCCCTTGTGGGTAACAGAGCCACTCTATCCAGCTGAGTCCCAGGTCCATGAGAGGCCCACGTGAGGACCAGATTCATCAGGTCGAATTGAGGCATAGCTGGGGACAAGAGTCACCAGATCTGGTTGCGGCCTAGGTGGGGCAAGATTCAGCAGTTCTGAGTTAGGTCAAAGTGTGGACGAGAGACACCAGATCCAGGTGAGGCCAAACTGAGGACCAGAGTCACCAGATCCAGGTGAGGTCCATGTTGGAAAGAGAGTCACCAGGTCCAGGAGAGGTCCAGGTGGGGACAAGAGTCACCAGATCCAGGTGAAGGCCAAGGCGGGACCAGAGTCACCAGATCCAGGTGAAGCCCAGGTGGGGACCAGAGTCACTAGGTCCAGATGACGCCCAGGTGAGGACCAGAGTTCCCAGGTACACGTGAGGCCCCGGTGGGGATCAGAGGCAACAGGTCCATGTGAGGCCGGCTTGGGGACCATGGTCAACAGGTCTACTTGAGGCCCAAGTGTGGAACACAGTAACCAGGTCCAGGTGAGTCCCAGGTTGTGACAAGAGTCACCACGTCCAGGTGAGGCCCAGGTGGGTACCAGGATCACCAGGTACAGGGGAGGCCCTTGAAAGAACCAGAGTCAACAGTTCGAGGTCAGGCGCAGGTGGCATCCAGGGTCAGCAGGTCCAAAGCAGGCCAAAGTGGGGTTCACAGTCACTAGGGCATGGTGAGACCCAGAGGGGTACCAGAGTCACCTGGTCTAGGTGACGTCCAGTTGTGGAACACAGTCACCGGTTCCCAATTTTGCCCAGTTGAGGACCATGGTCAACAGGGCCAGGTGAGGCCCAGATGGGGACTGGAGTCCCCATATCCAGGTGAAGCCCAGGTGGGGACCACAGTCAGCAGATCCAGGGTAGTCTCAGGTGCAGACCATAATCACCAGTTCCAAGTGAGGTGCAGGTGGCAACCACATTCCCCAGGACCCAGTGAGGCCCTGGCAGGGACCAGAGTCACAAGGTACATGAGAAGCTAGAAACACTGCAGCCACCAGGTCCACAAGATGTCCATGTGGGCCGGAGAATCAGCAGTTACACGTGAGGAACAGGTGGGGATCCGACTCACCATGTCAAGTTGAGACCCAGGTGGGATCCAGTGTCACCACGTCCAGGTGTGGCCCAGGTGAAGACCAGAGTTAATAGTTCCGGGTGGGTCACTGTTAGTGAACAGTGTAACCATAACCTGATGCTACCCAGGTGGGTACCAGATACACCAGGTCCTGGTGAGGCCCAGGTGGGACCAGAGACATGAGGTCCAGGTAAGATCCCGATGGGAACCACAGTCACCAGGTCAGGTGAGGCCATGCTTAGGATCAGAGTTACCAGTTACAGGTGAGGCCCAGGTGGAGCCAGAGTGACCTGGTACAGAAGAGGCCAAAGTCAGGACCAGAGTTACTAGGATCAGGTCAGTCCCATTGGGGAATAGAGTAACCATGTCCCGATGATGCCCAGGTAGAACCCGAGTCACCACGTTCAGATGAGGCGCAGGTGTGGAGCATGTTCACTAGGTCCAGGTGAGGCCCAGTTGAGGACCAGAGTCACCAGGTCTGGTTGAGGCCGACAGGGGTCCCAGATTCACCTGTTCTAGGTGACATCCAGATGGGGACCAGAGTCACCATGTCAGAGTGAGGCCCAGAGAGGATGCAGAGTCATCATGTCCAGGTGAGGCTCAGGTGTGGAACAGAGTATCCAGGTCTTAGTGGTCCACAGGTGAGGACAAGAGTCACCAGATCTGGGTGAGGCCCAGTTAGGATCAGAGTCACCAGTTCCAGGTGAGGCCCAAAAGGAGTCCACAGCAATCAGGTCCAGGTGGGGAACAAAGTCACCAGGACTGGGTCAGGCCCAGATGGCGAGCAGATTATCCAGGTCCAGGGGATTCCCAGGTGGTGACCAGAATTACCATATTCACCAGGTCCAGGAGGCCCACGTGGGGACCTGAGTCACCAGGTATGGGTGACGCCCAGGTGGCAACCCCACTCACCAGGTCCAGGTGAGGCCAACCTGCAGGCCAGAGTCACCTGATCCAGGTGAGGCCCTAGTGGGGACCGGAGTCACCAGGTAAATGTGAGTCTACAAGACACCACAGTCACCAGGTCCAGATTGAGGCCTAGGTCGGGGGACCAGAGTCATCAGGACCATGTGAGGCCAAAGTGTGGAGCAAAATTATCATGTCCAGGTGAGGCCCAGGTAGGGAACAGAGTAACCATGTCCCTTTGATGCCAGGTGGGAAAAGAGTCACAAGTTCCAGACGAGGCCTATGTGAAGAGTAGATTCATCAGGTCCTGTTGAGGCCCAGTTGAGGACCAGTGTCCACAGCTCCGGAGAGTCTCAGAGGGGGACCAGAGTCACCCGGTTCTGGTGATATCCAGGTGGGGACCAGAGTCACCACGTCAGGATGAGGCCCAGAGGGTGACGAGAATCACTAGCTCCAGGTGAGGCCCGATGTGGAACTGAGAAACCAGGTACCATGATGCCCATATGAGGACCTGAGTCACCAGGTCCATGTGAGGTCTCTGTGGGAACCAGTCACCTCGTCCAGGTGAGGCCCAGGTGGGACCACAGTCACCAGGTCCAGGTGAGGCCCAGGTATATAAGAGAGTATCGAGGTCCCAATGATGCCCAGGTAAGGACCAGAGTCAACAGGTCCAGGAGAGGCCCAAATACGGATCAGCGTCATTGTGTTCCAGGTGAGGTCAGATGGAGACCACAGGAACCAGGTCCAGGAGAGCCCCATATGGGAACCAGAGCCACGAGATCCAGGTGAGGTCCAGGTGGGACCACAGTCACAAGGTCCAGGTGAGGCGCAGGTGGCAACAGGATTCAACAAGTCCAGGTGATGCCTAGGTGGCGACCAGTCACCACATCCAGGCGCGGACCAGCTAAGGACCAGATTCACCAGGCCGAAGTGAAGCCCAAAGGGTGACCAGAGTCACCAGGTAAGGGTGAGCCCCAGAGGGGGAACCAGAGTAACCTGTTTAGTTTGAGGCTCAGAATTGGACCAGAGGTCCCTGGTCAAAGTGAGGCCCAGGTGTGTAATAGCGTATCCAGGGTGAGGATCATTGGGTCCATCACCCAATGATGCCTGGGTGAGGACCAGAGTCACTGGGGCCATGCAGGCCCAGATGGGGAACAGAATCACTAGGTCCTGGTGAGGCATACAATAAGACCACAGTCAGCAGTATCAGCTGAGCCCCTTGCGGGAACCAGAGCCACTGTATCCAGCTGAGTCCCAGGTCCAGGTGAGGCTCCCGTGAGGACCAGATTCATTAGGTCGAATTGAGGCATAGCTGGGGACAAAAGTCACCAGGTCTGGGTGCTGCCTAAGTTGGGCTAGATTCAGCAGTTCTGAGTTAGGTCAAAGTGGGGACGAGAGACGCCAGTTCCAGGTGAGGCCAAACTGAGTACCAGAGTCACCAGATCCATGTGAGGTCCATGTTTGAAAGAAAGTCACCAGGTCCGGGAGAGGTCCAGGTGGGGACCAGAGTCACCAGTTCCAGGTGAGGCCAAGAAGGAGTCCACAGAAATCAGGTCCAGGTGGGGAACAAAGTCACCAGGACTGGGTGAGGCCTAGATGGGGACCAGATACACAAGATCCAGGTGATATCCAGGTGGTGACCAGACTACCAGTTCCGGGTGAGGACCAGGTAAGGACAAGATTCACCAGGTCCAAGTGAGGCCCACGTGGGGACCTGTGTCACCAGGCATAGGTGAGGCCCAGGTGGCAACCCCACTGACCAGGTCCAGGTGAGGCCAACCTGCAGGCCGTGCAGAGGAACCATGTCCCGATGATGACCATGTAGGGACCAGACTTACCAGGTCCAAGTGAGGCCAACCTGCAGGCCATGCAGTGGAACCATGTCCCGATGATGCCCAGGTAGGGACCAGAGTCACCAGGTCCAAAAGAGGCCCAGATGGTGCATATTCACTAGGTCCAAGTGAGGCCCAGTTGAGGACCAGAGTCACCAGATCTGGTTGAGGCCTAGAAGGGTACCAGAATCACCTGGTCCAGGTGACATCCAGATGGGGACCACAGTCACCAGGTCAGGGTTGTCCCAGAGAGGTTCCAGAGTCATCATGTCCAGGTGAGGCTCAGGTGTGGAACAGAGTCACCAGGTCCCAATGATGCTCAGGTGAGGACCAGAGTCACCAGGTCTGGGTGACGCGCAGATAGGATCAGAGTCACCAGATCTTGTTGAGGCCTAGAGGGGTAACAGATTCACCAGGTCCAGGTGAGGCACAGGTGGTGACCAGAGTCCCCGTTCTGGGAAAGGACCAGGTAAGGACCAGATTCACTAGGTCCAAGAGGCCCACGTGGACCTGAGTCACCAGGTATGGGTGAGGCCCAGGTGGCAATAACACTCACCAGGTCCAGGTGAGGCCAACCTGCAGGCCATGCAGAGGAACCATGTCCCGGTGATGCTCAGGTAGGGACCAGATTTACCAGGTCCAGTTGAGGCCAATCTGCAGGCGATGCAGTGGAACCATATCCCGATGATGCCCAGGTAGGGACCAGAGTCACCAGGTCCATATAAGGCCCAGATGGAGCATATTCACTAGGTCCAGGTGAGGCCCAGTTGAGGACCAGTTTCACCATATCTACTTGAGTCTTAGAAGGGTACCAGAATCACCTGGTCCAGGTGATATCCAGATGGGGACGAGAGTCACCAGGTCAGGGGGAGGCCCAGAGTGGTTCCAGAGTCATCGGGTCCAGGTGAGGCTCAGGTGTGGAAGAGAGTCACCAGGTACCAAAGATGCCCAGGTGAGGACCAGAGTCACCAGATCTGGGTGAGGCGCAGATAGGATCAGAGTCACCAGTTGCAGGTGAGGCCAAGAAAGAGTTCACAGCAATCAGGTCCAGGTGGGGAACAAAGTCACCAGACCAGGGTGAGACCCAGATGGGGACCAGATTCACCATGTCCAGGTGAGGCCCAGGTGGGGATAGAGTCCCCGGGTCTCGGAAAGGACCAGGTAACGACCAGATTCACCAGGTCCAAGAGGCTCACGTGGGGACCTGAGTCACCAGCTATGTGTGAGGCCTAGGTGGCAAACCCTCTCACCAGGTCTAGGTGAGGCCAACTGGCGGGCCAGAGTCACCAGATCCAGGTGAGGCCCTAGTGGGGACTGGAGTCACCAGGTACATGTGAGTATACAAGAACACCACAGTCACCAGGTCCAGGTGTGGTTCATCTGGTGAAGTGAAGCCCAAAGGGTGACCAGAGTTACCAGGTAAGGGTGAGGCCCAAAGGGGAACCAGTAACTAGTTTAGTTTGAGTCCCAGAATGGGACGAGAGGTCCATAGTCAATGTGAGGCACAGGTGTGGAATAGAGTATCCAGGTCCTAATGATTCCTGGGTGAGGACCAGAGTCACTAGGGCCATGCAGGCCCAGATGGGAACAGAATCGCTAGGACCAGGTGAGGCATAGAATAAGACCACAGTCAGCTATATCAGGTGAGCCCCTTGTGGGAACCAAGCCACTCTATCAAGCTGAGTCCCAGGTCCATGTGAGGCCCACGTGAGGAGCAGATTCATCAGGTCGAATTGAGGCATAGCTGGGGACAAGAGTCACCAAGTCTGGGTGCGGCCGAGGTGGGGCAAGATTCAGCAGTTCTGAGTTAGGTCAAAGTGGGGACGAGAGATGCCAGATCCAGATGAGGCCAAACTGAGGACCAGAGTCACCAGATGCAGGTCAGGTCCAGGTGTGGACCAGAGTCAGAAGATCCAGGTGAAGTCCAGGTGGGGATCAGAGTCACCAGATCCAGGTGAGGTACATTTGGGGACCAGAGTCACCAGATCCAGGTGAAGTCCCGGTGGGGACCAGAGTCACCAGATCCAATGAAGCCCAGGTGGGGACCAGAGTCACTAAGTCCAGATGAGGCCCAGGTGAGGACCAGAGTTACCAGGTACACGTGAGGCCACGGTGGGGATCAGAGGCAACAGGTCCATGTGAGGCCGGCTTGGGGACCATGGTCAACAAATGTACTTGAGGCCCATGTGTGGAACACAGTAACCAGGTCCAGGTGTGTCCCTGGTGGTGAGAAGAGTAACGAGGTACATGAGAATCTAGAAACACTGCAGCCACCAGGTCCACATGATGTCCATGTGGGAACGAAAATCACCAGTTACAGGTGAGGACCAGGTGGGGATCCGACTCACCATGTCCAGGTGAGACCTAGGTGGGAACCAGTGTCACCATGTCCTGGTGTGCCCCAGGTGAAGACCAGAGTTATTAGGTCCTGCTGGATGAGTGTTAGTGAACAGTGTAACCATATCCTGATGCTACCCAGGTGGGTACCAGAGACACCAGGTCCTGGTGAGGCCCAGGTGTAACCGGAGACATGAGGTCCAGGTGAGGTCCCGATGGGAACCACAGTCACCAGGTCAGGTGAGGCCATGCTTAGGATCAGAGTCACCAGGTACAGGTGAGGCCCAGGTGGAGCCAGAGTCACCTGGTACAGAAGAGGCCAAAGTCAGGACCAGAATTACCAGGATCATGGCAGTCCCAGTGGGTAATACAGTAACCATGTCCCAATGATGCCCAGGTAGAATCAGAGTCACCAGGTCCATCGAGGCGCAGGTGGGGAGAATATTCACTAGGTCCAGGTGAGGCCCAGATGAGGACCAGAGTCACCAGGTCTAGTTGACGCCTAGAGGGGTACCAGATTCACCTGGTCTAGGGGACGTCCAGATGGGGACCAGAGTCACCATGTCATGGTGAGGCCTTGAGTGATCCAGAGTCATCATGTCCAGGTGAGGCTCAGGTGTGGAACAGAGTATCCAGGTCATAATGGTCCACAGGTGAGGACCAGAGTCACCAGATCTGGGTGAGGTCCATGTTGGAAAGAGAGTCACCAAGTCCAGGAGAGGTCCAGGTGGGGACCAGAGTCACCAGATCCAGGTGAAGCCCAGGTGGGATCAGAGTCACCACTTCCAAGTGAGGCCAAGAAGGAGTCCACAGCAATCAGGTCCAGGTGGGGAACAAAATCACCAGGACTGGGTGAGGCCCAGATGGGGACCAGATTCACCAGGCCCAGGTGATTCCCAGGTGGTGACCAGAGTTAGCAGTTCCGGGTGAGGAGCAGGTAAGGACCAGATTCACCAGGTCCAAGTGAGTCCCACGTGGGCACCTGGGTCACCAGGTATGGGTGAGGCCCAAGTGGCAACCCCACTCACCAGGTCCAGGTGAGGCCACCCTGCAGGCAATGCAGAGGAAGCGTGTCCCGATGATGCCCAGGTAGGGACCAGAGTGGCGGAGGCTCCCAAATCACCTGTCTCCACCAAACTACCTAGAAAACCTTCAAATTATCCTGAAAATCTATGAATTCGGCCTGAGATTTAAAGAGAGACCAGCTGGAATGCTACAGTGAGAAGAGTTCGCGCTTCTATCAAGGTAGGAAGACGGGGGGAAAAAGAAATAAAGAAACAAAGGCCTCCAAGGGGGAGGGGCCCCGCGAGGAGCCGGGCTGAGGCCGGGGCGAGTGTCCCCAGGACAGGAGAGCCCCGTCCCGGAGGAGCAGGAGCTGCACCGACCTTCCCGGGCGGAAAGGGGCTCGCAGGGAGTTGGAGCAGGACCCAGGAGGGCGGGGATGCCCTCGGGCTCCCCGGGACAGTAACAGCAACTGCGCACCCAGGGGAGTGCGCCGAGCTCCCTAAGGGCTGCAGCGCGCACGGCGGGACCCGGCGGGACCCAGAGCAGCTCGGAGGGGCTCGGGCGGCGGCGGCTCCGCGGAGGTGGCTGCGCGGCCCGGGAGCGCGAATCCAACAGCGCAGGCTCCGGAGCACAGGGCGCCGGGACACAGCCCAGGATCCCGCCTCCCCCGGGACAGGCAGAGGCCGGGAGGGCCCAGGACAGCAAGGACGCTCCTGCCCCAGCTGAGCACATCAGCGGCCCCGCCCCGGAGCCTCCAGGCCCTGCAGACGGAGTTCCTGCCGGAGCTGAATCCAGGTTTCCAGAGCTGCCCCGCCACTGGGGCTGTTCCTCCTGAGGCCTCACGGGGTAAACAACCCCCACCCAGCCCTGCACCAGGCAGGGGCACAGCAGCTCCCCCAACTGCTAACACCTGAAAATCAGCACAACAGGCCCCTCCCCCAGAACACCAGCTAGACTGACAACTTCCAGGAGAAGCCAAGGGACTTAAAGTACACAGAATCAGAAGATACTCCCCGGTGGTTCTTTTTTTGTTTGTTTGTTTTTGTTTTTGTTTTTGTTTTGTTTTGCTTTTTAATTTGTTTCCTTCCCCCACCCCCTTTTTTTCTCCTTTCTTTTTCTTTCTCTTTTTCTTCTTTTTTTTTTTTTCGTTTTTTTTTTCTTTTTCTTCCCTTTTTTTTTCTCTTTCTCTTTTCTTTCCTTCTTTCTCTCCTCTCTTTTTCTCTTTTTCCCAATACAACTTGCTTTTGGCCACTCTGCACTGAGCAAAATCACTAGAAGGAAAACCTCACCTCAAAAGAAAGAATCAGAAACAGTCCTCTCTCCCACAGAGTTACAAAATCTGGATTACAATTCAATGTCAGAAAGCCAATTCAGAAGCACTATTATACAGCTACTGGTGGCTCTAGAAAAAAGTATAAAGGACTCAAGAGACTTCATGACTGCAGAATTTAGAGCTAATCAGGCAGAAATTAAAAATCAATTGAATGAAATGCAATCCAAACTAGAAGTCCTAACGACGAGGGTTAACGAGGTGGAAGAACGAGTGAGTGACCTAGAAGACAAGTTGATAGCAAAGAGGGAAACTGAGGAAAAAAGAGACAAACAATTAAAAGACCATGAAGATAGATTAAGGGAAATAAACGACAGCCTGAGGAAGAAAAACCTACGTTTAATTGGGGTTCCCGAGGGCGCCGAAAGGGACAGAGGGCCAGAATATGTATTTGAACAAATTCTAGCTGAAAACTTTCCTAATCTGGGAAGGGAAACAGGCATTCAGATCCAGGAAATAGAGAGATCCCCCCCTAAAATCAATAAAAACCGTTCAACACCTCGACATTTAATTGTGAAGCTTGCAAATTCCAAAGATAAGGAGAAGATCCTTAAAGCAGCAAGAGACAAGAAATCCCTGACTTTTATGGGGAGGAGTATTAGGGTAACAGCAGACCTCTCCACAGAGACCTGGCAGGCCAGAAAGGGCTGGCAGGATATATTCAGGGTCCTAAATGAGAAGAACATGCAACCAAGAATACTTTATCCAGCAAGGCTCTCATTCAAAATGGAAGGAGAGATAAAGAGCTTCCAAGACAGGCAGCAACTAAAAGAATATGTGACCTCCAAACCAGCTCTGCAAGAAATTTTAAGGGGGCCTCTTAAAATTCCCCTTTAAGAAGAAGTTCAGTGGAACAGTCCACAAAAACAAAGACTGAATAGATATCATGATGACACTAAACTCATATCTCTCAATAGTAACTCTGAATGTGAACGGGCTTAATGACCCCATCAAAAGGCGCAGGGTTTCAGACTGGATAAAAAAGCAGGACCCATCTATTTGCTGTCTACAAGAGACTCATTTTAGACAGAAGGACACCTACAGCCTGAAAATAAAAGGTTGGAGAACCATTTACCATTCGAATGGTCCTCAAAAGAAAGCAGGGGTAGCCATCCTTATATCAGATAAACTAAAATTTACCCCAAAGACTGTAGTGAGAGATGAAGAGGGACACTATATCATACTTAAAGGATCTATTCAACAAGAGGACTTAACAATCCTCAATATATATGCTCCGAATGTGGGAGCTGCCAAATATATAAATCAATTATTAACCAAAGTGAAGAAATACTTAGATAATAATACACTTATACTTGGTGACTTCAATCTAGCTCTTTCTATACTCGATAGGTCTTCTAAGCAAAACATCTCCA
Source organism: Canis lupus dingo (assembly GCF_003254725.2). Classification (NCBI taxonomy): domain Eukaryota; kingdom Metazoa; phylum Chordata; class Mammalia; order Carnivora; family Canidae; genus Canis; species Canis lupus. Next base: position 53,940 of record NW_026019399.1, on the reverse strand, counting down.
AAGAAACGAGAGCTTTAAATGATACACTGGACCAGATGGATTTCACAGATATCTACAGAACTTTACATCCAAACTCAACTGAATACACATTCTTCTCAAGCGCACATGGAACTTTCTCCAGAATAGACCACATATTGGGTCACAAATCGGGTCTGAACCGATACCAAAAGATTGGGATTGTCCCCTGCATATTCTCGGACCATAATGCCTTGAAATTAGAACTAAATCACAACAAGAAGTTTGGAAGGACCTCAAACACATGGAGGTTAAGGACCATCCTGCTAAAAGATAAAAGGGTCAACCAGGAAATTAAGGAAGAATTAAAAAGATTCATGGAAACTAATGAGAATGAAGATACAACCGTTCAAAATCTTTGGGATGCAGCAAAAGCAGTCCTAAGGGGGAAATACATAGCAATACAAGCATCCATTCAAAAACTGGAAAGAACTCAAATACAAAAGCTAACCTTACACATAAAGGAGCTAGAGAAAAAACAGCAAATAGATCCTACACCCAAGAGAAGAAGGGAGTTAATAAAGATTCGAGCAGAACTCAACGAAATCGAGACCAGAAGAACTGTGGAACAGATCAACAGAACCAGGAGTTGGTTCTTTGAAAGAATTAATAAGATAGATAAACCATTAGCCAGCCTTATTAAAAAGAAGAGAGAGAAGACTCAAATTAATAAAATCATGAATGAGAAAGGAGAGATCACTACCAACACCAAGGAAATACAAACGATTTTAAAAACATATTATGAACAGCTATACGCCAATAAATTAGGCAATCTAGAAGAAATGGACGCATTCCTGGAAAGCCACAAACTACCAAAACTGGAACAGGAAGAAATAGAAAACCTGAACAGGCCAATAACCAGGGAGGAAATTGAAGCAGTCATCAAAAACCTCCCAAGACACAAGAGTCCAGGGCCAGATGGCTTCCCAGGAGAATTTTATCAAACGTTTAAAGAAGAAATCATACCTATTCTCCTAAAGCTGTTTGGAAAGATAGAAAGAGATGGAGTACTTCCAAATTCGTTCTATGAAGCCAGCATCACCTTAATTCCAAAGCCAGACAAAGACCCCGCCAAAAAGGAGAATTACAGACCAATATCCCTGATGAACATGGATGCAAAAATTCTCAACAAGATACTGGCCAATAGGATCCAACAGTACATTAAGGAAATTATTCACCATGACCAAGTAGGATTTATCCCTGGGACACAAGGCTGGTTCAACACCCGTAAAACAATCAATGTGATTCATCATATCAGCAAGAGAAAAACCAAGAACCATATGATCCTCTCATTGGATGCAGAGAAAGCATTTGACAAAATACAGCATCCATTCCTGATTAAAACTCTTCAGAGTGTAGGGATAGAGGGAACATTCCTCGACATCTTAAAAGCCATCTATGAAAAGCCCACAGCAAATATCATTCTCAATGGGGAAGCACTGGGAGCCTTTCCCCTAAGATCAGGAACAAGACAGGGATGTCCACTCTCACCACTGCTATTCAACATAGTACTGGAAGTCCTAGCCTCAGCAATCAGACAACAAAAAGACATTAAAGGCATTCAAATTGGCAAAGAAGAAGTCAAACTCTCTCTCTTCGCCGATGACATGATACTCTACATAGAAAACCCAAAAGTCTCCACCCCAAGATTGCTAGAACTCATACAGCAATTCGGTAGCGTGGCAGGATACAAAATCAATGCCCAGAAGTCAGTGGCATTTCTATACACTAACAATGAGACTGAAGAAAGAGAAATTAAGGAGTCAATCCCATTTACAATTGCACCCAAAAGCATAAGATACCTAGGAATAAACCTCACCAAAGAGGTAAAGGATCTATACCCTCAAAACTATAGAACACTTCTGAAAGAAATTGAGGAAGACACAAAGAGATGGAAAAATATTCCATGCTCATGGATTGGCAGAATTAATATTGTGAAAATGTCAATGTTACCCAGGGCAATATACACGTTTAATGCAATCCCTATCAAAATACCATGGACTTTCTTCAGAGAGATAGAACAAATTATTTTAAGATTTGTGTGGAATCAGAAAAGACCCCGAATAGCCAGGGGAATTTTAAAAAAGAAAACCATATCTGGGGGCATCACAATGCCAGATTTCAGGTTGTACTACAAAGCTGTGGTCATCAAGACAGTGTGGTACTGGCACAAAAACAGACACATAGATCAGTGGAACAGAATAGAGAATCCAGAAGTGGACCCTGAACTTTATGGGCAACTAATATTCGATAAAGGAGGAAAGACTATCCATTGGAAGAAAGACAGTCTCTTCAATAAATGGTGCTGGGAAAATTGGACATCCACATGCAGAAGAATGAAACTAGACCACTCTCTTTCACCATACACAAAGATAAACTCAAAATGGATGAAAGATCTAAATGTGAGACAAGATTCCATCAAAATCCTAGAGAAGAACACAGGCAACACCCTTTTTGAACTCGGCCATAGTAACTTCTTGCAAGATACATCCACAAAGGCAAAAGAAACAAAAGCAAAAATGAACTATTGGGACTTCATCAAGATAAGAAGCTTTTGCACAGCAAAGGATACAGTCAACAAAACTCAAAGACAACCTACAGAATGGGAGAAGATATTTGCAAATGACATATCAGATAAAGGGCTAGTTTCCAAGATCTATAAAGAACTTATTAAACTCAACACCAAAGAAACAAACAATCCAATCATGAAATGGGCAAAAGACATGAACAGAAATCTCACAGAGGAAGACATAGACATGGCCAACATGCATATGAGAAAATGCTCTGCATCACTTGCCATCAGGGAAATACAAATCAAAACTACAATGAGATACCACCTCACACCAGTGAGAATGGGGAAAATTAACAAGGCAGGAAACAACAAATGTTGGAGAGGATGCGGAGAAAAGGGAACCCTCTTACACTGTTGGTGGGAATGTGAACTGGTGCAGCCACTCTGGAAAACTGTGTGGAGGTTCCTCAAACAGTTAAAAATAGACCTGCCCTACGACCCAGCAATTGCACTGTTGGGGATTTACCCCAAAGATACAAATGCAATGAAACGCCGGGACACCTGCACCCCGATGTTTCTAGCAGCAATGGCCACGATAGCCAAACTGTGGAAGGAGCCTCGGTGTCCAACGAAAGATGAATGGATAAAGAAGATGTGGTTTATGTACACAATGGAATATTACTCAGCTATTAGAAATGACAAATACCTACCATTTGCTTCAACGTGGATGGAACTGGAGGGTATTATGCTGAGTGAAGTAAGTCAGTCGGAGAAGGACAAACATTATATGTTCTCATTCATTTGGGGAATATAAATAATAGTGAAAGGGAAAATAAGGGAAGGGAGAAGAAATGTGTGGGAAATATCAGAAAGGGAGACAGAACGTAAAGACTGCTAACTCTGGGAAACGAACTAGGGGTGGTAGAAGGGGAGGAGGGCGGGGGGTGGGAGTGAATGGGTGACGGGCACTGGGTGTTATTCTGTATGTTAGTAAATTGAACACCAATAAAAAAAAAATACTGTGAAAAAAAAAAAAAAAAAAAAGGACTGGTTAGGCCCAGATGGTGACCAGATTCACCAGGTCTAGGTGAGGCCCAGGTTGTGACAAGATTCCCAGGGTCTGGGAGCAGACCAGGTAAGGGCCAGATTCACCAGGACAAAGAGGCCCACGTGGGGACCTGAGTCACCAGGTATGGGTGAGGCCCAGGTGGCATCCCACTAACCAAGTTTAGGTGAGGCCAACCTGCAGGCCAGAGTCAGCAGATCCAGGTGAGGCCCTAGTGGGGCCAGAGTCACCAGGTAAATGTGAGTCTACAAGTACACCACAGTCACCAGGTCCAGGTGTGATTCTTGTGGGAACGAGAGTCACAAGGTCCAGGTGAGACCCAGGTGTGGATGACAGTCTCCAGGTCCAGATTGAGGCCTATGTGGGGGGACCAGAGTCATCGGGACGAGTTGAGGCCAAAGTATGGAGCAAAGTTATCATGTCCAAGTGAGGCCCAGGTGGGGAACAGAGTAAAAATGTCCCATAGATGCCAGGTGGGAAAAGAATCACAAGGTCCAGACGAGGCCTAAGTGAGGAGTAGATTCACCAGGTCCTGTTGAGGCCCAGTTGAGTATCAGTGTCCCAAGCTCTGGGTGATTCCCAGAGGGGGACCAGAGTCACCCGGTTCTGGTGTGAGTCATGTGCGGACCAGTGTCCACGTCAGGATGAGGCCCAGAGGGGAACGAGAATCACTAGGTCCAGGTGAGGCCCCGATGTGGAACTGAGAAAACAAGTCCCATGATGCACATATGAGGACCTGAGTCACCAGGCCCAGGGGAGGTCCCTGTGGGAACCAGTCACCTCGTCCAGGTGAGGCCCAGGTGGGACCACAGTCACCAGGTCCAGGTGAGGCCCAGGTATATAAGAGAGTATCCAGGTCTCAATGATGCCCAGGTAAGGACCAGAGTCAACAGGTCCAGGAGAGGCCCAAATATGGATCAGAGTCATTGTTTTCCAGGGGAGGCCAGATGGAGACCACAGGAACCAGGTCCAGAAGAGCCCCATATGGGAACCAGAGCCACCAGATCCATGTGAGGTCCATGTGGGACCACAGTCACAAAGTCCAGGTGAGGCGCAGGTGGCAACAGGATTCACCAAATCCAGGTGAGGCCCAGGTGGCGTCCAGTCTCCAGATCCAGGTGCGGACCAGCTTAGGACCAGATTCACCAGGCCCAAGTGAATCCCAAGGGGTGAGCAGAGTCACCAGGTAAGGGTGAGGCCTAGAGGGGGTACCAGAGTAACCAGTTTAGTTTGAGGCTCAGAATGGGACCAGAGGTCCCTGGTCAAAGTGAGGCCCAATTGTGGAATAGAGTATCCAGGTCCCAATGATGCCTGGGTGTGGACCAGAGTCACTAGGGTCATGCAGGCCCAGATGGGGAACAGAATCAGTAGGTCCTGGTGAGGCATAGAATAAGACCACTGGTGGATAAGTCACCAGTATCAGGTGAGCGCCTTGTTGGAACCAGAGCCACTCTATCCAGCTGAGTCCCAGGTCCATGTGAGGCCCATGTGAGGACCAGATTCATCAGGTCGAATTGAGGCATAGCTGGGGACAAGAGTCACCAGGTTTGGGTGCGGCCTAGGTGGGGCAAGATTCAGCAGTTCTGAGTTAGGTCAAAGTGGGGACGAGAGACACCAGGTCCAGGTGAGGCCAAACAAGGACCAGAGTCACCAGATCGAGGTGAGGCCCAGAGCGGGACGAGAATCACTAGGAACAGGTGAAGCCCTGATGTGGAACTGAGAATCCAGGTGAATGCTGCCCATATGAGGACCTGAGTCACCAGGTCCAGATGATGTCCCTGTGGGAACCAGTCACCTCCTTCAGGTGAGGCCCAGGTGGGACCACAGTCACCATGTCCAGATGAGGCCCAGGTATATAAGAGAGTATCCAGGTCCCAATGATGCCCAGGTAAGGACCAGAGTCAATAGGTCCAGATGAGGCCCAGGTGAGGACCAGAGTTACCAGGTACACGAGAGGCCCCGGTGGGGATCAGAGGCAACAGGTCCATGTGAGTCCCGCCTGGGGACCATGGTCAAGAGGTCTACTTGGGGCACAGGTGTGGAACACAGTAAGCAGGTCCAGTTGAGTCCCCGGTGGTGACAAGAGTCACCACGTCCAGGTGAGGCCCAGGTGGGGACCAGGAACACCAGGTACAGTGGAGGCCCTTGAAAGAATCAGAGTCAACAGCTCAAGGTCAGGCGCAGGTGGCAACCAGGGTCAGCAGGTCCAAGTCAGGCCAAAGTGGGCTTCACAGAAACTAGGGCACAGTGAGACCCAGAGGGGGACCAGAGTCACCTGGTCCAGGTGAGGACCAGTTGTGGAACACAGTCACTGGGTCCCTATTTTGCCCCGGTGGGAACCATGGTCAACAAGGCCAGGTGAGGCCCAGGTGGGGACCGTAGTACCCAAATCCATGTGAAGCCCAAGTGGGGACCACAGTCACCAGATCAGGGTAGTCTCGGGTGCAGACCAGAATCACCAGGTCCAGGTGAGGTGCAGGTGGCAACCACACACACCAGGTCCCGGTGAGGCTCTGGTGGGGACCAGAGTCACGAGGTACATGAGAAGCTAGAAACACTGCAGCTACCAGGTCCACATGATGTCCATGTGGAAACGAGAATCACCAGTTTCAGTTGAGGACCAGGTGGAGATCCGACTCACCATGTCCAGATGAGACCCAGGTGGGAACCAGTGTCACCATGTCCAGGTGTGGCCCAGGTGAAGACCAGAGTTGATAGGTCCGGCTGGGTCACTGATAGTGAACAGTGTAACAATATCCTGATGCTACCCAGGTGGGTACCAGAGACACCAGGTCCTGGTGAGGCCCAGGTGCGACCAGAGACATGAGGTCCACGTGAGGTCCCGATGGGAACCACAGAGACCAGGTCAGGTGAGGCCATGCTTAGGATCAGAGTCACAGGTTACAGGTGAGGCCCAGGTGGAGCCAGAGACACCTGGCACAGAAGAGGCCAAATTCAGGACCAGAGGTACCAGGATCAGGTCAGGCCCAGTGGGGAATTGAGTAACCATGTCCCGATGATGCCCAGGTAGAATCAGAATGACCAGGTCCACATGAGGCGCAGGTGGGGAGCATGTTCACTAGGTCCCGGTGAGGCCCAGTTGAGGACCAGAGTCACCAGGTCTAGTTGAGTCCTAGAGGGGTACCAGATTCACCTTGTCTAGGTGACATCCAGTTGGGGACCAGAGTCACCATGTCAGCGTGAGGCCCAGAGGGGATCCAAAGTCATCATGTCCAGGTGAGTCTCACGTGTGGAACAGAGTATCCAGGTCATAATGGTCCACAGGTGAGGACCAGAGTCACAAGATCTGGGTGAGACCCAGTTAGGATCAGAGTCACCAGTTCCAGGTGAGGCCAAGAAGGAGTCCACAGCAATCAGGCCCAGGTGGGGATCAAAGTCACCAGGACTGGGTGAGGCCCAGATGGGGACCAGATTCACCAGGTCCACGTGAGGCCCAGGTGGTGACCAGAGTCCCCAGGTCTGGGAGAGAACCAGGTAAGGACCAGATTCACCAGGTCCAAGAGGCCCACGCGGGGACCTGAGTCACCAGGTATGGGTGAGGCCCAGGTGGCAACCCCACTCACCAGGTCCAGGTGAGGCCAACTTTTGGCCAGAGTCGCTAGATCCAGTTGAGGCCCTAGTGGGGACCGGAATCACCAGGTAAATGTGAGTCTACAAGAACACCACAGTCACCAGGTCCAGGTGTTGTTCATGTGGGAACGAGAGTCACCAGGTCCAGGAGAGACCCAGGTGGGGACCACAGTCACCAGGTCCAGATTGAGTCCTATGTCGGGGGACCAGAGTCATCAGCACCAGTTGAGGCCAAAGTGTGGAGAAAAGTTACCATGTCCAGGTGAGGCCCAGGTGGGGAACAGAGTAACCATGTCCCATTGATGCCAGGTGGGAAAAGAGTCAAAAGGTCCAGACGAGGCCAAAGTGAGGAGTAGATTCAATAGGTCCTGTTGAGGCCCTGTTTAGGACCGGTGTCCCCAGCTCCGGGTGAGACCCAGAGAGGGACCAGAGTCACCCGGTTCTGGTGATATCAGGTGGGGACCACAGTCACCACGTCAGGGAGAGGCCCAGAGGGGGATGAGAATCACTAGGTCCAGGTGAGGCCCCGATGTGGAACTGAGAAACCAGGTCCCATGATGCCCATATGAGGACCTGAGTCACCAGGTCCAGGTGAGGGCCCTGTGGGAACCAGTCACATCGTCCAGGTGAGGCCCACGTGGGACCACAGTCACCAGGTCCAGGTGAGGCCCAGGTATATAAGAGAGTATCCAGGTCCCAATGATACCCAGGGAAGGACCAGAGTCAACAGATCCAGGAGAGGCCCAAATATGGATCAGAGTCATTTTTTTCCAAGCGAGGCTAGATGGAGACCAAGGAACCAGGTAGAGGAGAACCCCATATGTGAACCAGAGCCACCAGATCCAGGTAAGGTCCAGGTAGGACCACAGTCACAAGGTCCAGTTGAGGCGCAGGTGGCAACAGGATTCACCAAGTCCAGGTGAGGCCCAGGTGGCGACCAGTCACAACATCCAGGTGCGGACCAGCTAAGGACCAGATTCACCAGGCCCAAGTGAAAACCAAGGGGTGACCAGAGTCACCACGTAAGTGTGAGTACCAGAGGGGGAACCAGAGTAAGCAGTTTAGTTTGAGGCCCAGAATGGGACCAGAGGTCCCTGGTCAAAGTGAGGCTCAGGTGTGGAATAGAGTATCCAGGTCCCAATGATGCCTGGGTGAGGACCAGAGTCACTAGGGCCATGCAGGCCCAGATGGGGAACAGAATCACTAGGTCCTGGTGAGGCATAGGATAAGACCACAGTCACCAGTATCAGGTGAACCCCTTGTGGGAACCAGAGCCACTCTGTCCAGCTGAGTCCCAGGTCCATGTGAGGCCCACGTGAGGACCAGATTCATCAGATCGAATTGAGACATAGCTGGGGACAAGAGTCACCAGGTTTGGGTGTGGCCTAGGTGGGGCAAGATTCAGCAGTTCTGAGTTAGGTCAAAGTGGGGACGAGAGACACCAGGTCCAGGTGAGGCCAAACTGAGGACCAGATTCACCAGATCCAGGTGAGGTCCATGTTGGAAAGAGAGTCACCAGGTCCAGGAGAGGTCCATGTGGGGACCAGAGTCACCAGATCCAGGTGACTTCCAGGTGGGGACCAGAGTCACCAGATCCATGTGAGGCCCAGGAGTGGACCAGAGTCACTAGGTCCAGATGAGGCCCAGGTGAGGACCAGAGTTACGAAATACACGTGAGGCCCCGGTGGGGATCAGAGGCAACAGGTCCTTGTGAGGCCGGCTTGGGGACCTTGGTGAAGAGGTCTATTTGAGGCCCAGGTTTGGAAAACAGTAACCAAGTCCAGGTGAGTCCCCGGTGGTGACAAGTTTCATCACGTCCAGGAGAGGCCCAGGTGGGGACCAGGATCACCAGGTCCACGTAGGCCCTGGAAAGAACCAGAGTCAACATTTCGAGGTCAGGCGCAGGTGGCAGCCATGGTCAGAAGGGCCAAGACAGGCCAAAGTGGGGTTCACAGTCACTAGGGCACGGTGAGACCGAGAGGCGGACCAGAGTCATCTGGTCCAGGTGAGGTCCAGTTGTGGAACACAGTCACCGGGTCCCAATTTTGCCCAGTTGAGGACCATGGTCAACAGGGCCAGGTGAGACCCAGATGGGGACCAGAGTCCCCAAATCCAGGTGAAGCTCAGGTGGGGACCACAGTCACCAGATCCAGGTGAAGCCCAGGTGGGGACCACTGTCACCAGATCCAGGGTAGTCTCAGGTGCAGGCCAGAATCACCAGGTCCAGGTGAGGTGCAGGTGGCAACCACACACACCAGGTCCCGGTGAGGCCCTGGTGGGGACCAGAGTCACGAGGTACATGAGAAGCTAGAAACACTGCAGCCTCCAGGTCCACATGATGTCCATGTGGGAACAACAATCACCAGTTACAGGTGAGGACCAGGTGGAGCCAGAGTCACCTGGTACAGAAGAGGCCAAAGTCAGGACCAGAGTTACCAGGATCAGGTCAGTCCCAGTGTGGAATAGAGTAACCATGTCCCGATGATGCCCAGGTAGAACCAGAGTCACCAGCTCCCGATGAGGTGCAGGTGGGGAGCATATTCACTAGGTCCCGGTTAGGCCAAGTTGAGGACCAGAGTCACCAGGTCTAGTTGAGGCTTGGAGGGGTAACATATTCACCTGGTCTAGGTGACATCCAGATGGGGACCAGAGTCACCATGTCAGGCTGAGGCCCAGAGGGGATCCAGAGTCATCATGTCCAGGTGAGGCTCAGGTGAGGAACAGAGTATCCAGGTCATAATGATCCATAGGTGAGGACCAGAGTCACCAGATCTGGGTGAGGCCCAGTTAGGATCAGAGTCACTAGTTCCAGGTGAGGGCCATAAGGAGTACACAGCAATCAGGTCCAGGTGGGAAAAAGTCACCAGGACTGGATGAGGCCCAGATGGGGACCAGAATCACAATGTCCAGGTGATTCCCAGGTGATGACCAGAGATACCAGTTCCGGGTGAGGACAAGGGAAGGACCAGATTCACCAGGTCCACGTGAGGCCCACGTTGGGACCTGTGTCACCAGGCATGGGTGAGTCTCAGGTGAAAACCCCACTCACTAGGTCCAAGTGAGGCAAACCTGCAGGCCATGCCGAGGAACCATGTCCTGATGATGCCCAGGTGGGGTCTAGAGTTATCAGGTCCAGGTGAGGCACACCTGCAGGCCATGCAGTGGAACCATGTCCCGGTAATGCCGAGGTAGGGATCAGAATCACCATGTCCAGATGAGGCCCAGATGGAGCATATTCACTAGGTCTAGGTGAGGCCCAGTTGAGGACCAGAGTCACCAGATCTGGTTGAGCCCTATAAGGGTACCAGAATCACCTGGTTCAGGTGACAACGAGATGGGGACCAGAGTCACCAGGTCAGGGTGAGGCCCAGAGAGATTCCAGAGACATCATGTCCAAGTGAGGCTCAGGTGTGGAACAGAGTCACCAGGTACCAATGATGCCCAGTTGAGGACCAGATTCACTAGGTCTGGGTGACGCGCAGATAGGATCAGAGTCACCAGTTCCAGGTGAGGCCAAGAAGGCGTCCACAGCAATCAGGTCCATGTGGGGAACAAAGTCACCAGGACTGGATGAGGCCCAGATGGGGACCAGATTCACCAGGCCCAGGTGATTCCCAGGTGGTAACCAGAGTTACCAGTTCCGGGGAAGGACCAGGTAAGGACCAGATTCACCAGGTCCAATTGAGGCCCACGTGGGGACCTGTGTCACCATGTATGGGTGAGGCACAATTGGCAACCCCACTCACCAGGTACAGGTGAGGCCAACCTGCAGGTGATGGAGAGGAACCGTGTCCAGATGATGCCCAGGTAGGGACCAGAGTTACCAGGTCCAGGTGAGGCCAACCTGCAGGCCATGCAGTGGAACCATGTCCCGATGATGCCCAGGTAGGGACCAGAGTTACCAGGTCCAGGTGAGTCCAACCTGCAGGCCATGCAGTGAAACCATGTCCCGATGATGCCCATTAGAGACCAGGGTCACCAGGTCCAAATGAGGCCCAGATGGAGCATATTCACTAGGTCCAGGTGAGGCCCAGTTGAGGACCAGAGTCACCAGATCTGGTTGAGGCCGAGAGGTGTACAAGAATCCCCTGGTCCAGGTGACATCCAGATGGGGACCACAGTCACCAGGGAAGGGTGAGGCCCAGAGAGGTTCCAGAGTCATCATGTCCAGGTGAGGCTCAGGTGTAGAACAGAGTCACCGGGTACCAATGATGCCCAGGTGAGGACCAGAGTCACCAGGTCTGGGTGACGCGCAGATATGATCAGAGTCACCAGTTACAGGTGAGGCCAAGAAGGAGTCCACAGCAATCAGGTCCAGGTGGGGAACAAAGTCACCAGGACTGGGTGAGGCCCTGGTCAGGACCAGATTCACCAGGTCCAGGTGATTCCCAGGTGGTGACCAGAGACCCTGGGGCTGGGAGACGACCAGGTAAGGACCAGATTCACCAGGTCCAAGAGGCCCAAGCGGGGACCTGTGTCCCCAGGTACGGGTGAGGCACAGGTTGCAACCAAACTCACCAGGTCCAGGAGAGGCCATCCTTCGCGCCATGCAGAGGAACCGTGTCCCGATGATGTACATGTAGGAACCAGAGTTACCAGGTCCAGGTGATGCCAACCTGCAGGCCATGCAGTGGAACCATGTCCCGATGATGCCCAGGTAGGGACCAGAGTCACCAGGTCCAAATGAGGCCCAGATGGAGCATATTCACTAGGTCCAGGTGAGGCCCAGTAGAGGACCAGAGTCACCAGATCTGGTTGAGGCTCAGAGGGGTACCAGAATCACCTGGTCCAGGTGACATCCAGATGGGGACCAGAGTCACCAGGACAGGGTGAGGCCCAGAGAGGTTCCAGAGTCATCATGTCCAGGTGAGGTTCAGGGGTGGAACTGAGTCACCAGGTACCAATGATGCCCAGATGAGGACCAGAGTCACCAGATCTGGGTGACGCGCAGATAGGATCAGAGTCACCAGTTCCAGGTGAGGCAAAGAAAGAGTCCACAGCAATCAGTTCCAGGTGGGGAACAAAGTAACCAGGACTGGGTGAGGCCCAGATGGGGACCAGTTCACCTTGTCCAAGTGAGGCCCAGGTGATGACCAGAGTCCCCAGGTTGGGAGAAGAAGAGGTAAGGACCAGATTCACCAGGTCCAAGAGGCCCACGTGGGGACCTGAGTCACCAGGTATGGGTTAGCCACAGGTGGCAATCCCACTCACCAGGTCCAGGTGAGGCCAACCTGCAGGCCATGTGCGGAACCATGTCCCGATGATGCCCAGGTAGGGACGACAGTCACCAGGTCCAAATGAGGCCCAGATGGAGCATATTCACTAGGTCCAGGTGAAGCCAATTGAGGACCAGAGTCACCAGAACTGGTTGAGGCCTAGAGGGGTACCAGAATCACCTGGTCCAGGTTACATCCTAATGGGGACCAGAGTCACCAAGTCAGGTGAGGCCATGCTTAGGATAAGAGTCACCAGTTACAGGTGAGGCCCAGGTGGAGCCAGAGTCACCTGGTACAGAAAATGCCAAAGTCAGACCAGTGTTACAAGGATCAGGTCACTCCCAGTGGGGAATAGAGTAACCATGTCCCGATGATGCCCACGTAGAACCAGAGTCATCATGTCCAGATGAGGCGCAGTTGGGGAGCATATTCACTAGGTCCCGGGCAGACCCAGTTGAGGACTAGAGTCACCAGGTTTGGTTGAGGCCTAGAGGGGTACCAGATTCACCTGGTTAAGTGACATCCAGATGGGGACCAGAGTAACCATGTCAGGGTGAGGCCCAGAGGGGATCCAGAGTCATCATGTCCAGGTGAGGCTCAGGTGTGGAACAGAGTATCCAGGTCATAATGGTCCACAGGTGAGGACCAGAGTCACCAGATCTGGAAGAGGCCCAGTTAGGATCAGAATTACCACTTCCAGGTGAGGCCAAGAAGGAGTCTACAGCAATCAAGTCCAGGTGGGTTGATAAAGTCACCAGGACTGGATGAGGACCAGATGGGGACCAAATTAACCAGGTTCATGTGATTCCCAATTGGTGACCCGAGTTAGGAGTTCCGGGTGAGGACCAGGTAAGACCAGATTCACAAGGTCCAAGTGAGACCCACGTGGGGACCTGTGTCACCAGGCATGGGTGAGGCCAAGGTGACAACGCCACTCACCAGGTCCAGGTGAGGCCAACCTGCAGGCCATGCAGAGGAATCATGTCCCGATGATGCCCAGATAGGGACCAGAGTCACCAGGTCCAAAGGAGGCCCAGATGGAGCATATTCACTAGCTCCAGGTGAGGCCCAGTTGAGGACCTGAGTCACCAGATGTGGTTGAGGCCTAGAGGGGTACCAGAATCACCAGGTCCAGGTGACATCCAGATGGAGACCAGAGTCAGCAGGCAGGGTTATGCCCAGAGTGGTTCGAGAGTCCAGAGCCTCATGTCCAGGTGAGGCTCAGGTGTGGAACAGAGTCACCAGGTACCAATGATGCCCAGGTGAGGACCAGAGTCACCAGGTCTGGGTGACGCGCAGATAGGATCAGAGTCACCAGTTCCAGGTGAGGCCAAGAAAGAGATCACAGCAATCAGGTCCAGGTGGGGAACAAAGTCACCAGGACTGGGTGAGGCTCAGATGGAGACGAGATTCACCAGGTCTAGGTGAAGCCCAGGTGGTGACCAGTGTCCCCGGGTCTAGGAAAGGACCAAGTAAGGACCAAATTCACCAGGTAGAAGAGGCCCACGTGGGGACCTGAGTCACCAGGTATGGGTGAGGCCCAGGTGGCGACCCCACTCACCAGGTCCATGTGAGGCAAACCTGCAGGCCAGAGTCACCAGATACAGGTGAGGCCCTAGCGGGGACCAGAGTCACCATGTAAATGTGAGTCTACCAGAAGACCACAGTCACCAGGTACAGGTGTGGTTCATGTGGGAACGAGAGTCACCAGATCCAGGTGAGACCCAGGTGGGGACCACAGTCACCAGTTCCAGATTGAGGCCTAGGTGGGGGGACCAGAGTCATCAGGACCAGTTGAGGCCAAAGTGTGGAGCAAAGTTATCATGTCCAGTTGAGGCCCAGGTGGGGAACAGAATAACCATTTCCCATTGATGCCAGGTGGGAAGAGTCACAAGGTCCAGAAGAGGCCTAAGTGAGGAGTAGATTCACCAGGTCCTGTTGAGGCCCAGTTGAGGAACAGTGTCCCCAGGTCCGGTTGAGTCCCAGATGGGGACCAGAGTCACCCGGTTCTGGTGATATCCAGGTGGGGACCAGAGTCACCACATCAGGGTGAGGCCCAGAGGGGCCGAGAATCACTAGGTCGAAGTGAGGCCCCGATGTGGAACTGAGAACCCAGGTCCCATGATGCCCATATGAGGACCTGAGTCACCAGGTCCAGGAGAGGTCCCTGTGGGAACCAGTCACCTCATCCAGGTGAGGCCCAGGTGGGACCACAGTCACCAGGTCCAGGTGAGGCCCAGGTATATAAGAGAGTATCCAGGTCCTAATGATGCCCAGGGATGGACCAGAGTCAACAGGTCCAGGAGAGGCCCAAATATGGATCAGAGTCATTGTGTTCCAGGGGAGGCCAGATGGAGATCACAGGAACCAGGTAAAGGAGAGCCCCATATGGGAACCAGAGCCACAAGATCCAGGTGAGGTCCAGGTGGGACCACAGTCACAGGTCCATTTGAGGCACAGGTGGCAACAGGATTCACCAAGTCCAGGTAGGCCCAGGTGGCGACCAATCACCAGATCCAGGTGAGGACCAGCTAAAGACCAGACTCACCAGGCCCAAGTGAAGCCCAAGGGGTGACCAGAGTCACCAAGTAAGGGTGAGGACCAGAGGGGGAACCAGGGTAACCATTTAGTTTGAGGCCCAGAATGGGACCAGAAATCCCTGGTCAAAGTGAGACCCAGATGTGGAATAGAGTATCCAGGTCCCAATGATGCCTGGGTGAGGACCAGAGTCACTAGCGACATGCAGGCCCAGATGTGGAACAGAATAACTAGGTACTGGTGAGGCATAGAATAAGACCACAGTCAGCAGTAACAGGTGAGCCCCTTGTGGGAGCCAGAGCCACTCTATCCAGCTGAGTCCCAGGTCCATGTGAGGCCCACGTGACGACTAGATTCATCAGGTCGAATTGAGGCATAGTTGGGGACAAGAGTCACCAGGTGTGGGTGCGGCCTAGGTGGGGCAAGATTCAGCAGTTCTGAGTTTGGTCAAAGTGGGACGAGAGACACCAGGTCCAGGTGAGGCCAAAGTGAGGACCAGAGTCACCAGATCCAGGTGAGGTCCAGGTGGGGACCAGAGTCACCAGATCCAGGTGAAGTCCAGGTGGGGACCAGAGTCACTAGGTCCAGATTAGGCCCAGGTGAGGACCAGAGTTACCAGGTATACGTGAGGACCCGGTGGGAATCAGACGCAACAGGTCCATGTGAGGCGTGCTTGGGGACCATGGTCAAGAGGTGTACTTGAGGCCCAGGTGTGGAACACAGTAAGCAGGTCCAGGTGAGTCCCCGGTGGTGACAAGAGTCACCACGTCCAGGTGAGACCCAGGTGGGGACCAGGATCACCAGGTAGAGGGGAGGCCCTTGAAAGTACCAGAGTCAACAGTTTGAGGTCAGGGGCAGGTGGCAACCAGGGTCAGCAGCTCGAAGTCAGGCCAAAGTGGGGTTCACAGTCACAAGGGCACGGTGAGACCCAGAGGGGGACCAGAGTCACCTGGTCCAGGTGATGTCCAGTTGTGGAACACAGTCACTGAGTCCCAATTTTGCCCAGTTGAGGACCATGGTCAACAGGGCCAGGTGAGCCAGATATGGGGACCGGAGACTCAAATCCAAGTGAAGACCAGATCGGGACCACAGTCACCAGATCCAGGGTATTCTCAGGTGCAGGCCAGAATCACCAGGTCCAGGTGAGGTGCAGGTGGCAACCACACTCACCAGGTCGCGGTGAGGCCCTGGTGGGGACCAGAGTCACGAGGTACATGAGAAGCTAGAAACACTGCAGCCACCAGGTCCACATCATGTCCATGTGGGAACGAGAATTCCCAGTTACAGGTGAGGACCAGGTGGGGATCCGACTCACCATGTCCAGGTGAGACCCAGGTGGGAACCAGTGTACACCATATCTAGGTGTGGCCCAGGTGAACCCAGAGTTAATAGGTCCGGCTGGGTCACTGTTAGTGAACAGTGTAACCATATCCTGATGCTACCCAGGTGGGTACCAGAGACACCAGGTCCTGTTTAGGCCCAGGTGGGACCAGAGTCACCAGGTCAAGTTGAGGCCTAGAGGGGTACCAGATTCACCTGGTCTAGGTGACATCCAGATGGGGATCAGAGTCACCATCTCAGGCTGAGGCTCAGAGGGTATCCAGAGTCATCATGTCCAGGTGAGGCTCAGGTGTGTAACAAAGTATCCAGGTCATAATGGTCCACAGGTGAGGCCAGAGTCACCAGATCTGGGTGAGACCCAGTTAGGATCCGAGTCACCAGTTCAAGGTGAGGCCAAGAAGAAGTCCACAGCAATCAGGCCCAGGTGGGGAACAAAGTCACCAGGACTGGATGAGGCCCAGATGGGGACCAGATTCACCAGGTCCAGGTTATTCCCAGGTGGTGACCAGAGTTACCAGTTCCGGGTGAGGTCCAGGTAACGACCAGATTCACCAGGTCCAAGTGAGACCCACGTGGGGACCTGTGTCACAAGGCATGGGTGAGGCCCAGGTGTCAACCCCACTCACCAGGTCCAGGTGAGGGCAACCTGCAGGCCATGCAGAGGAACCATGTCCCGATGATGCCCAGGTAGGGACTAGAGTTACCAGGTCCAGGTGAGGCCAACCTGCAGGCCATGCAGTGGAACCATGTCCCGATGATGCCCAGGTAGGGAACAGAGTTACCAGGTCCAGGTGAGGACAACCTGCAGTCATGCAGTGGAGCCAAGTCCCGATGATGCCCAGGAAGAGACAAGAGTCACCAGGTCCAATTGAGGCCCAGATGGAGCATATTCACTAAGTCCAGGTGAGTCCCAGTTGAGGACGAGTGTCACCAGATCTGGTTGAGGCCTAGAGGGGTACCAGAATCACCTGGTCCAGGTGACATCCAGATGGGGACCAGAGTCACCATGTCAGGGTGAGGCCTAGAGAGGCTCCAGAATCATCATGTCCAGGTGAGGCTCAGGTGTGGAACACAGTGTCCAGGTCATAATGGTCCACAGGTGAGGACCAGAGTGACGGATCTGGGTGACGCGCAGATAGGATCAGAGTCACCAGTTCCAGGTGAGGCCAAGAAAGTGTCCACAGCAATCAGGTTCAGGTGTGGAACACAGTAAGCAGGTCCAGGTGAGTCCCCGGTGGTGACCAGAGTCACCACGTCCAGGTGAGGCCCAGGTGGACACCAGGATCATCAGGTACAGGGGAGGCCCTTGAAAGAACCAGAGTCAACAGTTCGAGGTCAGGGGCAGGAGGCAACCAGGTTCAGCAGGTCGAAGTCAGGCCAAAGTGGGGTTCACAGTCACTAGGGCACGGTGAGACCCAGAGGGGGACCAGAGTCACCTGGTCCATGTGAGGTCCAGTTGTGGAACACAGTCAATGGGTCACAATTTTGCCCAGTTGAGGACCATGGTCAACAGGGCCAGGTGAGGCCCAGATGGGGACCGGAGTCCCGAAATCCAGGTGAAGCCCAGGTGGGGACCACAGTCACAAGATCCAGGGTAGTCTCAGGTGCAGACCAGAATCACCAGGTCCAGGTGTGGTGCAGGTGGCAACCAAACTCACCAGGTCCCGGTGAGGCACTGGTGGGGACCAGAGTCACGAGGTACATGAGAAGCTAGAAACACATGGGATCCCTGGTTGGCGCAGCGGTTTGGCGCCTGCCTTTGGCCCAGGGAGCGATCCTGGAGACCCGGGATCGAATCCCAGGTCGGGCTCCCGGTGCATGGAGCCTGCTTCTCCCTCTGCCTGTGTCTCTGCCTCTCTCTCTCTCTGTGACTATCATAAATAAATAAAAATTAAAAAAAAGATGCTAGAAATACTGCGGCCAACAGGTCCACATGATCTCCATGTGGGAACGAGAATCACCAGTTATACGTGAGGACCAGGTGGGGATCCCACTCACCATGTCCAGGTGAGACCCAGGTGGGAAACAGTGTCACCATGTCCAGGTGTGGCCCAGGTGAAGACCAGAGTTAATAGGTCCGGCTGGGTCACTGTTAGTGAACAGTGTAACCGGATCCTGATGCTACCCAGGTGGGAACCAGAGACACCAGGTCCTGGTGAGGCCCAGGTGGGACCAGAGTCATGAGGTCCAGGTGAGGTCCCGATGGGAACCACAGTCACCAGGTCAGTTGAGGCCATGCTTAGGATTAGAGTCACCAGTAACCGGTGAACCGAAGGTGGACCCAGAGTCACCTGGTACAGAAGAGGCCAAATCAGGACCAGAGTTACCAGGATCAGGTCAGTCCCAGTGCGGAATGCAGTAACCGTGTCCCGATGATGCCCAGGTAGAACCAGAGTCACCAGGTCCAGATGAGGCACAGTTGGGGAGCATATTCACTAGGTCCCAGTGAGGCCCAGTTGAGGACCAGAGTCACCAGATCTGGTTGAGTCCTAGAGGGGTACCCGAATCACCTGGTCCAGGTGACATCCAGATGGAGACCAGAGTCACCAGGTCAGGGTGAGACACAGAGCGTTTCCAGAGTCATCATGTCCAGGTGAGGCTCAGGTGTGGAACAGAGTCAACAGGTTCCAATGATGCCCAGGGTAGGACCAGAGTCACCAGATCTCGGTGACGCGCAGATAGTATCAGAGTCACCAGTTCCAGGTGAGGCCAAGAATGAGTCCACAGCAATCAGGCCCAGGTGGGGAACAAAGTCACCAGGACTGCGTGAGGCCCAGATGGGGACCAGATTCACCAGGTCAACGTGAGCCCCAGGTGGTTCCCAGAGTCCCCGGGACTGGGAGAGGACCAGGTAAGGACCAGATTCACCAGGGCCAAGAGGCCCACGTGGGGACCTGAGTCACCAGGTATGGGTGAGGCCCAGGTGGCATCCCCACTCACCAGTCCAGGTGAGGCCAAACTGCAGGCCAGAGTCACCAGATCCAGGTGAGGCCCTAGTGGGGACCTGTTTCACTAGGTAAATGTGAGTCTACAAGAACACCACAGTCACCAGGTCCAAGTGTTGTTCATGTGGGAACGAGAGTCACCAGGTCCAGGTGAGACCCTGGTGGGGACCACAGTCATCAGTTCCAGATTGAGGCCTAGTTGGGGGTCCAGAGTCATCAGGACCAGTTGAGGCCAAAGTGTGGAGTAAACTTATCATGTCCAGGTGACGCCCAGGTGGGGAACAGATTAACCATGTCCCATTGATGCCAGGTGGGAAAAGAGTCACAAGGTCCAGACGAGGCCTAAGTGAGGAGTAGATTCACCAAGTCCTGTGAGGCCCAGTTGAGGACCACTTTCCCCAGGTCCAGTTGAGTCCCAGAGGGGGCCCAGAGTCACCACGTTCTGGTGATATCCAGGTGGGGACCAGAGTCACCACTTCAGGGTGAGGCCCACAGGGGGACGAGAATCACTAGGTCCAGGTGAGGCCCCGATGTGGAACTGAGAAACCAGGTCCCATGAAGCCCATATGAGGGGCTGAGTCACCAGGTCCAGGTGAGGTCCCTGTGGGAACCAGTCACCTCGTCCAGGTGAGGCCCAGGTGGGTCCACACTCACCAGGTCCAGGTGAGGCCCAGGTGGGGACGACAGTCACCAGGTCCAGATTGACGCCTAGGAGGGGGACCAGAGTCATCAGGACCATTTGAGACCCAAGTGTGGAGCAAAGTTATCATGTCCAGGTGAGGCTCAGGTGTGGAACAGAATATCCAGGTCATAATGGTCCCCAGGTGAGGACCAGAGTCACCAGATTGGTTGAGGTCCAGTTAGGATCAGAGTCACCAGTTCCAGGTGAGGCCAAGAAGGAGTCCACAGCAATCAGGTCCAGGTGGGGAACAAAGTCACCAGGACTGGGTGAGGCCCAGATGGGGACCAGATTCACCAGGTCCAGGTGATTCCCAGGTGGTGACCAGAGTTACCAGTTCCGGCTGAGGACCAGGTAAGGACCAGATTCACCAGGTCCAAGTGAGGCCCAAGTGGGTACCTGTGTCCCCAGGTATGGGTGATGCACAGATGGCAACCACACTCACCAGGTCCAGGAGAGGCCATCCTTCGGGCCATGCATAGGAACCGTGTCCCGATGATTCCCATGTAGCAACCAGAGTTACCAGGTCCAGGTGAGGCCAACCTGCAGGCCATGAAGTGGAACCATGTCCCGATGATGCCCAGGTAGGGACCAGAGTCACCAGGTCCAAATGAGGCCCAGATCGAGCAAATTCACTAGGTCCAGGTGAGGCCCAGTTGAGGACCAGGGTCACCAGATCTGGTTGAGGCCCAGAGGGGTACCAGAATCACCTGGTCAAGGTGATATCCAGATGGGAATCAGAGTCACCAGGTCAGGGTGAGGCCCAGAGAGGTTCCAGAGTCATCATGTCCAGGTGAGGCTCAGGTGTGGAACAGACTCACCAGGTACCAATGATGCCCAGATGAGGACCAGAGTCACCAGATCTGGGTGACGCGCAGATAGGATCAGAGTCACCAGTTCCAGGTGAGGCAAAGAAAGAGTCCACAGCAATCAGGTCCAGGTGCGGAACAAAGTAAACAGGACTGGGTGAGGCCCAGATGGGGACAAGATTCACCTTGTCCAGGTGAGGCCCAGGTGATGACCAGAGACCCCAGGTTGGGAGAGGACCAGGTAAGGACCAGAATCACCAGGTCCAAGAGGCCGACATGGGGACCTGAGTCACCAGGTATGGGTGAGCCCCAGGTGGCAATCCCACTCACCAGTTCCAGGTGAGGCCAACCTGCAGGCCATGTAGTAGAACCATGTCCGATGATGCCCAGGTAGGGACCAGAGTCACCAGGTCCAAATGAGGCCAAGATGGAGCATATTCTCTAAGTCCAGGTGAGTCCCAGTTGAGGACCAGAGTCACCAGATCTGGTTGAGGCCTAGAGGGGTACCAGAATCCCCTGGTCCAGGTTACATCCTAATGGGGACCAGAGTCACAAGGTCAGGGTGAGGCCCAGAGTGGTTCCAGAGTCATCATGTCCAGGTGAGGCTCAGATGTGGAACAGAGTATCCAGGTCATAATGGTCCACAGGTTAAGACCAGATTCAGCAGATTTATGTGAGGCCCACTTAGGATCAGAGTAACTAGTTCCAGGTGAGGCCAAGAAGGAGTCCACAGCAATCAGGTCCAGGTGGGGAACAAAGTCGCCAGGACTGGGGAGGCCCAGATGGGGACCAGATTCACAAGGTCCAGGAGATTCCCAGATGATGACCGGAGTTACCAGTTCCGGGTGAGGACCAGGTAAGGACCAGATTCACCAGGTCGAAGTGTGGCCCACGTGGGGACCCGTGTCACCAGGTATGGGTGAGACCCAGGTGGCAACCACACTCACCAGGTCCAGGTGAGGCCAACCTGCAGGCAATGCAGAGTAACCATGTTCCGATGATGCCCAGGTAGGGACCAGAGTTCCAGGTCCAAAGAGGCCCAGATGGATTATATTCACTAGGTCCAGGTGAGGCCCAGGTGAGGACCAGAGTCACCAGATCTGGTTGACCCTAGAGGGGTACCAGAATCACCTGGACCAGGTGAAATCCAGATGGGGACCAGAATCACCAGGTCAGGGTGAGGCCTAGAGAGGTTCCAGAGTCATCATGTGCAGGTGTGACTCCGGTGTGGAAGAGAGTATCCAGGTCATAATTTTCCATAGGTGAGGACCAGAGTCACCATATCTGGGTGAGGCCCAGTTAGGATCAGAGTCACCAGTTCCAGGTGAGGTCAAGAAGGAGTCCACAGCAATCAGGTCCAGGTGCGGAACAAAGTCATCAGGACTGGGTGAAGCCCAGATGGGGACCAGATTCACCAGGTCCACGTGATTCCCAGGTGGTGACCAGATTTACCAGATTCACCAAGTCCAGGTGATTCTCAGGTGGTGACCAGAATTACCAGATACACCAGATCCAAGTTAGACCCACGTGGGGACCTGTGTCACCTAGTATGGGTGAGGCCCAAGTGGTAACCCCACTCACCAGGTCCAGGTGAGGCCATCCTGCAGGCCTTGCAGTGGAACCACGTCCCGAAGATGCCCATCTAGGGACTAGAGTTACCAGGTCCAGGTGAGGACAACCTGCAGGCAAGAGTCACCAGATCCAGGTGGGGACCAGAGTCTCCAGGTAAATGTGAGTCTACAAGAACACCACAGTCACCAGGTCCAGGTGTGGTTCATGTGGGAACGAGAGTCACCATGTCCAGGTGAGAGCCTGGTGGGGACCACAGTCACCAGGTCCAGATTGTGGCCTAGGTGGGGGGACGAGAGTCATCAGGACCATTTGAGGCCAAAGTGTGGAGCAAAGTTATCGTGTGCAGGTTAGGCCCAGGTGGGGAACAGAGTAACCGTGTCCTATTGATGCCAGGTGGGAAAAGAGTCACAAGGTCCAGATGAGGCCTAAGTGAGGAGTAGATTCACCAGGTCCTGTTGAGGCTCAGTTGAGGACCAGTGTCCCCAGCTCCGGGTGAGTCCCAGAAGGGGACCAGAGTCACCCGGTTCTGGTGATATCCAGGTGGGGACAAGAGTCACCACGTCATGGTGAGGCCCAGAGGGGGACGAGAGTCACTAGGTCCAGATGAGGTCCCGATGTGGAAATGAGAAACCAGGTCCCATGATGCCCATATGAGGACCTGAGTCACCAGGTCCAGGTGAGGTCCCTGCAGGAACCAGTCACCCCGTCCAGGTGAGGCCCAGGTGGGACCACAGTCACCAGGTCCAAGTGAGGCCCAGGTATATAAGAGAGTATCCAGGTCCCAATGATGCCCAGGTAAGGACCAGAGTCAACAGGTTCAGGAGAGGCCCAAATATGGATCAGAGTCATTGTGTTCCAGGTGAGGCCAGATGGAGACCACAGGAACCAGGTCCAGGAGAGCCCCATATGGGAACCAGAGCCACCAGATCCAGGTGAGGTTCAGGTGGGACCACAGTCACAAGGTCAAGGTAAGGTGCAGGTGGCAACAGGATTTACCAAGTCCAGGTGAGGCCCAGGTGGCGACCAGTCACCACATCCAGGTGAAAACCAGCTAAGGTCCAGATTCACCAGCCCCAAGTGAAGCCCACGGGGTGACTAGAGTCACCAGGTAAGGGTGAGGCCCAGAGGGGCAACCAGAGTAACCAGTTTAGTTTGAGGCCCATAATGGGACCAGAGATCCCGGGTCAAAGTGAGGCCCAGGTGTGGAATAGAGTATCCAGGTCCGAATGATGCCTGGGTGAGGACCAGAGTCACTAAGGCCATGCAGGCCCAGATGGGGAACAAAATCACTAGTTCCTGTTGAGGCATAGAATAAGACCACAGTCACCAGTATCAGGGGAGGCCCTTGTGGGAACCAGCGCCACTCTATGCAGCTGAGTCCCAGGTCCATGTGAGGCCCACGTTAGGACCAGATTCATCAGGTCGAATTGAGGCATAGCTGGGGACAAGAGTCATCAGGTCTGGGTGCGGCCTAGATGGGGCAAGATTCAGCAGTTCTGAGTTAGGTCAAAGTGGGGATGAGAGACACTAGGTCCAGGTGAGGCCATACTGAGGACCAGAGTCACCAGATCCAGGTGAGGTCCAGGTGGGGACCAGAGTCACCAGATCCAGGTGAATTCCAGGTGGGGACCAGAGTGACCAGATCCAGGTGAAGCCCAGGTGGGGACGAGAGTCACTAGGTCCAGATGAGACCCAGGTGAGGACCAGAGTTACCAGGTACACGTGAGGCCCCGGTGGGGATCAGAGGCAACAGGTCCATGTGATTCTGTCTTGGGGACCATGGTGATCAGGTATACTTGTGGCCCAGGTGTGGAACACAGTAAGCAGGTCCAGGTGAGTCCCCGGTGGTGACAAGGGTCACCACGTCCAGGTAAGTCCCAGGTGGGGACCAGGATCACCAGGTCCAGGGGAGGCCCTTGAAAGAACCAGAGTCAACAGTTCGAGGTCAGGCGCAGGTGGCAACCAGGGTCAGCAGGTCCAAGTCAGGCCAAAGTGGGGTTCACAGTCACTAGGGTACGGTGAGGCCCAGAGGGGAACCAGTGTCACATGGTCCAGGTGAGGTCCAGTTGTGGAACACAGTCACCGGGTCCCAATTTTGCCCAGATGAGACCTTGATCAACAGGGCCAGGTGAGGCCCAGATGGGGACCGGAGTCCCTAAATCCAGGTGATGTCCAGGTGGGGACCACAGTCACCAGATCCAGGGTAGTCTCAGGTGCAGACCAGAATCACCAGGTCCAGGTGAGGTGCAGGTGGCAACCACACTCACCAGGTCCCGGTGAGGCCCTGGTGGGGACCAGAGTCACGAGGTACATGAGAAGCTAGAAACACTGCAGCCACCATGTCCAGATGATGTCCATGTGGGAACGAGAATCACAAGTTACAGGTGAGGACCAGGTGGGGATACGACTCATCATGTCCAGGTGAGACCCAGGTGGGAACGAGTGTCACCATGTCCAGGTGTGGCCCAGGTGAAGACCAGAGTTAATAGGTCCGGCTGGGTCACTGTTAGTGAACAGTGTAACCATATCCTGATGCTACCAAGGATGGTACCTGAGACACCAGGTCCTGGTGAGGCCCAGGTTGGACCAGAGACATGAGGTCCAGGTGAGGTCCCGATGGGAACCACAGTCACCAGGTCAGGTGAGGCCATGCTTAGGATCAGAGTCACCAGTTACAGCTGAGGCCCAGGTGGAGCCAGAGTCACTAAGTACAGAAGAGGCCAAAGTCAGGACCAATGTTACCAGGATCAGGTCAGTCCCAGTGGGGAATAGAGTAACCAGGTCCCGATGATGCCCAGGTAGAACCAGAGTCACCAGGTCCAGATGAGGCGCAGGTGGGGAGCATGTTCACTAGGTCCCAGTGAGGCCCAGTTGAGGACCAGAGTCACCAGTTCTGGTTGAGGCCTAGAGGGGTACCAGAAACACCTGGTCCAGGTGACATCCAGATGGGGACCAGAGTCACCAGGTCCAGGTTATTCCCAGGTGGTGAACAGAGTTACGAGTTCCGGGTGAGGACCAGGTAAGGACCAGAGTCACCAGGTCCAAGTGAGGCCCAAGTGGGGACCTGTGTCACCAGGCATGTGTGAGGCCCATGTGACAACCCCCCTCACCAGAAACAAGTGAGGCCAACCTGCAAGCCATGCAGAGGAACCATGTCCAGATGATGCCGAGGTAGGGACTAGAGTTCTCAGGTCCAGGTGAGGCCAACCTGCAGGCCATGCAGTGGAACATGTCCCGATGATTCCCAGGTAGGTATCAGAGTCACCAGGTCCAAATGAGGCCCAGATGGAGCATATTCACTAGGTCCAGGTGAGGCCCAGTTGAGGACCAGAGTCACCAGATCTGGTTGAGGTCCTAGAGGGGTACCAGATTCCCCTGGTCTAGGTGAAATCCAGATGGGGACCAGAGTCACCATGTCAGGCTGAGGCCCAGAAGGGATCCAGAGTTATCATGTCCACGTAAGGCACACATGTGGAACAGAGAATCCAGGTCATAATTGTCCACAGGTGAGGACCAGAGTCACCAGGTCTGGGTGACGCGCAGACAGGATCAGAGTCACCAGTTCCAGGTGAGGCCAAGAAGGAGTCCACAGTAATCAGGTCCAGGTGGGAACAAAGTCACCAGGACTGGGTGAGGCCCAGATGGGGACCAGATTCACCAGGTCCAGGGAGGCCGAGGTGGTGACCAGAGACCCCGGGTCTGGGAGAGTACCAGGTAAGGACCAGATTCACCAGGTCCACGAGGCCCACGTGTGGAACTGAGTCACCAGGTATGGGTGAGGCCCAGGTGGCAACCCCCCTCTCCAGTCCAGGTGAGGCCAACCTGCAGGCCAGAGTCACCAGATCCAGGTGAGTCCCTAGTGGGGACTGGAGTCACCAGGTAAATGTGAGTGTACAAGAAAACCACAGTCACCAGGTCCAGGTGTGGTTCATGTGGGAACGAGAGTCACCAGGTCCAGGTGAGACCCAGGTGGGGACCATAGTCACCAGGTCCAGATTGAGGCCTAGGTGGGGGGACCAGAGTCATCAGGACCAGTTGAGGCCAAAGTGTGGGAGATAAGTTATCATGTCCATGTGAGGCCCAGGTGCGGAACAGAGTAACCATGTCCCATTGCTGCCAGGTGGGAAAAGAGTCACAAGGTCCAGACGAGGCCTAAGTGAGGAGGAGATTCACCAGGTCCTGTTGAGGCTCAGCTGAGGACCAGTGTCCCCAGCTCCGGGTGTGTCCCAGAGGGGGACCAGAGTCCCACGGTTCTGGTGATATCCAGGTGGGGACCAGAGTCACCACGTCAGGTTGAGGCCCAGAGGGGGACGAGAATCACTAGGTCCAGGTGAGGCCCCGATGTGGAACTGAAACCAGGTCCCATGATGCCCATATGAGGACCTGAGTCACCAGGTCCAGGTGAGGTCCCTGTGGGAACCAGTCACCTGTCCAGGTGAGGCCCATGTGGGACCACAGTCACCAGGGCCAGGTGGGGCCAAGACATATAAGAGAGTATCCAGGTCCCAATGATGCCCAGGTAAGGACCAGAGTCAACAGGTACAGGAGAGGCCCAAATATGGATCAGAGTCATTGTGTTCCAGGTGAGGTCAGATGGAGACCACAGGAACCAGGTCCAGGAGAGCCCCATATGGGAACCAGAGACACCAGATCCCGGTGAGGTCCAGGTGAGACCACAGTCACAAGGTCCAGGTGAGGCGCAGGTGGCAACAGGATTTACCAAGTCCAGGTGAGGCCCAGGTGGCGACCAGTCACCACATCCAAGTGCGGACCAGCTAAGGACCAGATTCACCAGGCGCAAGTGAAGCCCAAGGGGTAACCCGAGTCACCAGGTAAGGGTGAGTCCCAGAGGGGGAAGCAGAGTAACCAGTTTAGTTTGAGGCCCAGAATGGGACCAGAGGTCCCTGGTCAAAGTGAGGCCCAGTGTGGAATAGAGTATCCAGGTCCCAATGATGCCTGGGTGAGGATCAGAGTCACTATGGCCATGGAGTCCCAGATGGGGAACAGAATCACTAGGTCTTGGTGAGGCATAGAATAAGACCACAGTCAGCAGTATCAGGTGAGCCCCTTGTGGGAACCAGAGCCACTCTATCCAGCTGACTCCCAGGTCCATGTGAGGCCCCCGTGAGGACCAGATTCATCAGGTCGAATTGAGGCATAGCTGGGGACAAGAGTCACCAGGTCTTTGTGCGGCCTAGATGGGGCAAGATTCAGTAGTTCTGAGTTAGGTCAAAGTGGGGATGAGAGACACCAGGTCCAGGTGAGGCCATACTGAGGACCAGAGTCACCAGATCCAGGTGAGGTCCATGTGGGGACCAGGGTCACCAGATCCAGGTGAATTCCAGGTGGGGACCAGAGTCACCAGATCCAGGTGAAGCCCAGGTGGGGACCAGAGTCACTAGGTCCAGATGAGGCCCAGGTGAGGACCAGAGTTACCAGGTACACGTGAGGCCCCGGTGGAGATCAGAGGCAACAGGTCCATGTGAGTCCGGCTTCGGGACCATAGTGAACAGGTCTACCTGATGCCCAGGAGTGGAACACAGTAAGCAGGTCCAGGTGAGTCCCCGGTGGTGACAAGAGTCACCACGTCCAGGTGAGGCTCAGGTGGGGACCAGGATCACCAGGTACAGGGGAGGCCCTTGAAAGAACCAGAGTCAACAGTTCGAGGTCAGGCGTAGGTGGCAACCAGGGTCAGCAGGTCCCAGTAAAGCCAATGTGGGGTTCACAGACACTAGTGCATGGTGAGACCCAGAGGGGAACCAGAGTCACATGGTCCAGGTGAGGTCCAGTTGTGGAACACACTCACCGGGTCCCCATTTTGCCCAGTTGGGGACCATGGTCATCAGGGCCAGGTGAGGCCCAGATGGGGACCGGAGTCCCCAAATCCAAGTGAATCCCAGGTGGGGACCACAGTCACCAGATCCAGGGTAGTCTCAGGTGCAGAGCAGAATCACGAAGTGCAGGTGAGGTGCAGGTGTCAACCACACTCACCAGGTCCCGGTGAGGCCCTGGAGAGACAGAGTCACGAGGTACATGAGAAACTAAAAACTCTGCAGCAACCAGGTCCACATGATGTCCATATGGGAACGCGAATCACCAGTTACAGGTGAGGGCCAGGTGGGGAACCGACTCACCATGTCCAGGTGAGACCCAGGTGGGAACCACTGTCACCATGTCCAGGTGTGGCCCTGGTGAAGACCAGAGTTAATAGGTCAAGCTGGGTCACTGTTAGTGAACAGTGTAACCCTATCCTGATGCTACCCAGGTGGGTACCTGAGACACCAGGTCCTGGTGAGGCCCGGTGGAACCAGAGACCTGAGTTCCAGGTGAGGTCCCGATGGGAACCACAGTCACCAGGTCAGGTGAGGCCATTCTTAGGATCAGAGTCACCAGGTACAGGTGAGGCCCAGGTGGAGCCAGAGTCACCTGGTACAGAAGAGGCCAAAGTCAGGATCAGAGTTACCAGAATCAGGTCAGTCCCAGTGGGGAATACAGTAACCATTTCCCGAGGATGCCCAGGTAAAACCAGAGTCACTATGCCCAGATGCGGCGCAGATGGGGAGCATATTCACTAGGTTCCGGTGAGGCCCAGTTGAGGACCAGTGTCACGAGGTCAAGTTGAGGCCTAGAGGGGTACCAGATTCACCTGGTCTAGGTGAAATCCAGATGGGGACCAGAGTCACCATGTCAGGCTGAGGCCCAGAGGGGATCCAGAGTCAACATGTCCAGGTGAGGCTCACGTGTGGAACAGTGTATCCAGTTCATAATGGTCCACAGGTGACGACCAGAGTCACCAGATCTGGGTGAGGCCCAGTTAGTATCAGAGTCACCAGTTCCAGGTGAGCCCCAGAAGGTGTCCACAGCAATCGCACAGGAGGCACCCAAATCACCAGGTCCAGGTGAGGCCAACCTGCAGGCCATGAAGAAGAACCCTGTCCCACTGATGCCAAGGTAGGGACCAGAGTCACCAGGTCCAGAATCGGCGCAGGTGGGAGCATATTCACTAGGTCCCTGTGAGGCCCAGTTGCGGACCAGAGTCACCAGGTCTACTTGAGGCCTAGAGGGGTACCAGATTCACCTGGTTAGGTGACATCCTGATGGGGACCAGAGTCACCATGTTAGACTCACCTGGACATGATGACTCTGGGCCAGGTCCTGGTGAGGCCCAGGTGGGACCAGAGATATGAGGTCCAGGTGAGGTCCCGATGGGAACCACAGTCACCAGGTCAGGTGAGGCCATTCTTAGGATCAGAGTCACCAGTTACAGGTGAGGCCCATGTGGAGCGACAGTCACCTGGTACAGAAGAGGCCAAAGTCAGGATCAGAGTTACCAGGATCAGGTCAGTCCCAGTGGGGAATAGAGTAACTATGTCCCGGTGATGCCCAGGTAGAACCAGAGTCACCAGGTCCAGAAGAGGCGCAGGTTGGGAGAATGCTCACTAGGTCCCGGTGAGGCCCAGTTGAGGACCAGAGTCACCAGGTCAAGTAGAGGCCTAGAGGGGTACCAGATTCACCTGGTCTAGGTGACATCCAGATGGGGACCGGAGTCACCATGTCAGGCTGAGGCCCAGAAGGGATCCAGAGTTATCATGTCCACGTAAGGCACACATGTGGAACAGAGAATCCAGGTCATAATTGTCCACAGGTGAGGACCAGGGTCACCAGGTCTGGGTGACGCGCAGACAGGATCAGAGTCACCAGTTCCAGGTGAGGCCAAGAAGGAGTCCACAGCAATCAGGTCCAGGTGGGGAACAAAGTCACCAGGACTGGTGAGGCCCAGATGGGGACCAGATTCACCAGGTCCAGGTGAGGCCAGGTGGTGACCAGAGTCCCCGGGTCTGGGAGAGGACCAGGTAAGGACCAGATTCACCAGGTCCAAGAGGCCCACGTGTGGAACTGAGTCACCAGGTATGGGTGAGGCCCAGGTGGCAACCCCACTCACCAGTCCAGGTGAGGCCAACCTGCATGCCAGAGTCACCAGATCCAGGTGAGGCCCTAGTGGGGACCGGAGTCACCAGGTAAATGTGAGTCTACAAGAAAACCACAGTCACCAGGTCCAGGTGTGGTTCATGTGGGAACGAGAGTCACCAGGTCCAGGTGAGACCCAGGTGGGGACCACAGTCACCAGGTCCAGATTGAGGCCTAGGTGGGGGGACCAGAGTCATCAGGACAAGTTGAGGCCAAAGTGTGGAGCAAAGTTATCATGACCAGGTGAGGCCCAGGTGGGGAAAAGAGTAACCATATCCCATTGATGCCAGGTGGGAAAAGAGTCACAGGTCCAGACGAGGCCTAACTGAGGAGTAGATTCACCAGGTCCTGTTGAGGCCCAGTTGAGGAGCAGTGTCCCCAGCTCCGGGTGAGTCCCAGAGGGGGACCAGAGTCACCCAGTTCTGGTAATATCCAGGTGGGGAGCAGAGTCACCACGTCAGGGTGAGGCCCAGAGGGGCCGAGAATCACTAGGTCCAGGTGAGGCCCCGATGTGAAACTGAGAACCAGGTACCATGATGCCCATATGAGGACCTGAGTCACCAGGTCCAGGTGAGGTCCCTGTGGGAACCAGGCACCTCGTCCAGGTGAGGCCCAGGTGGGACCACAGTCACCAGGTCAAGGTGAGGCCCAGGTATATAAGAGAGTCTCCAGGTCCAATGATGCCAGGTAAGGACCAGAGTCAACAGGTCCAGGAGAGGCCGAAATATGGATCAGAGTCATTGTGTTCCAGGTGAGGCCAGATGGAGACCACAGGAACCAGGTCCAGGAGAGCCCCATATGGGAACCAGAGCCACCAGATCCAGGTGAGGTCCAGGTGGGACCACAGTCACAAGGTCCAGGTGAGGCGCAGGTGGCAACAGGATTCACCAAGTCCAGGTGAGGCCCAGGTGGCGACCAGTCACCACATCCAGGTGCGGACCAGCTAAGGACCAGATTCACCAGGCGCAAGTGAAGCCCAAGGGGTGACCAGAGTCACCAGGTAAGGGTGAGGCCCAGAGGGGGAACCAGAGTAACCAGTTTAGTTTGAGGCCCAGAATGGGACCAGAGGTCCCTGGTCAAAGTGAGGCCCAGGTGTGGAATAGAGTATCCAGGTCCCAATGATGCCTGGGTGAGGACCAGAGTCACTAGGGCCATGCAGGCCCAGATGGGGAACAGAATCACTAGGTCCTGGTGAGGCATAGAATAAGACCACAGTCAGCAGTATCAGGTGAGCCCCTTGTGGGAACCAGAGCCACTCTATCCAGCTGACTCCCAGGTCCATGTGAGGCCCACGTGAGGACCAGATTCATCAGGTCGAATTGAGGCATAGCTGGGGACAAGAGTCACGAGGTCTGCGTGCGGCCTAGGTGGGGCAAGATTCAGCAGTTCTGAGTTAGGTCAAAGTGGGGACGAGAGACACCAGGTCCAGGTGAGGCCAAACTGAGGACCAGAGTCACCAGGTCCAGGTGTGGCCCAGGTGAAGACCAGAGTTAATAGGTCCGGGTGGGTCACTGTTAGAGAACAGTGTAACCATATCCTGATGCTACCCAGGTGGGTACCAGAGACACCATGTCCTGGTGAGGCCCAGGTGGGATCAGAGTCATGAGGTCCAGTTGAAGTCTCGATGGGAACCACAGTCACCAGGTCAGGTGAGGCCATGCTTAGGATCACAGATACAAGTTACAGGTGAGGCCCAGGTGGAGCCAGAGTCACCTGGTACAGAAGAGGCCAAAGTCAGGACCAGAGTTTCCAGGATCAGGTCAGTCCCAGTGGGGAATAGAGTAACCATGTCCCGATGATGCCCAAGTAGAACCCGAGTCACCACGTCCAGATGAGGCGCAGGTGGGGAGCATATTCACTAGGTCCCGGTGAGGCCGAGTTGAGGACCAGATTCCCCCGGGCTAGTTTAGGCCTAGAGGGGTACCAGATTCACCTGGTCTAGGTGACATCCAGATGCGGACCAGAGTCACCATGTCAGGCTGTGGCCCAGAGAGGATCCAGAGTCATCATGTCCAGGTGAGGTAAGGTGTGGAACAGAGTATCCAGGTCATAATGGTCCACAGGTGAGGACCAGAGTCACCAGATCTGGGTGAGGCCCAGTTAGGATCAGAGTCACCAGTTCCAGGTGAGGCCAAAAAGGAGTCCACAGCAATCAGGTCCAGGTGGGGAACAAAGTCACCAGGACTGGGTGAGGCCCAGATGGGGACCAGATTCCCCAGGTCCAGGTGATTCCCAGGTGGTGACCAGAGTTACCAGTTCCGGGTGAGCACCAGGTAAGGAGCAGATTCACAAGGTCCAAGTGAGGCGCACGTGGGAACCTGAGTCACCAGGTATGGGTGAGGCCCAGGTGGCAACCCCACTCAACAGTCCAGGGGAGGCCACCTGCAGGCCATGCAGAGGAACCATGTCCCGATGATGCCCAGGTAGAGACAGGACTTACCATGTCCAGGTGAGTCCAACCTGCAGGCCATGCTGTGGAACCATGTCCCGATGATGCCCAGGTAGGAACCAGAGTCACCAGGTGCAAATGAGGCCCAGATGGAGCATATTCACTAGGTCCAGGTGAGGCCCAGTTGAAGACCAGAGTCACCAGATCTGGTTGAGAACTATCGGGGTACAGAATCACCTGGTCCAGGTGACATCCAGATGGGGACCAGCCTCACCAAGTCAGGGTGAGTCCCAGAGAGGTTCCAGAGTCATCATGTCCAGGTGAGGCTCAGGTGTGGAACAGAGTCACCAGGTACCAATGATGCCCAGGTTAGGGTCAGAGTCACCAGGTCTGGGTGACGCGTAGATAGGATCAGAGTCACCTGTTCCAGGTGAGGCCAAGAAAGAGTCCACAGCAATGAGGTCCACGTGTGGAACGAAGTCACCATCACTGGGTGAGGCCCAGATGGGGACCAGATTCACCAGGTGCAGGTGAGGCCCAGGTGGAGACCAGAGTCCCCGGGTCTGGGAGAGGACCAGGTAAGGACCAGATTCACCAGGTCCAAGATGCCCACGTGGGGACCTGAGTCACCAGGTATGGGTGAGGCCCACGTGGCCACCCCACTCAGCAGGTCCCGGTGAGGCCAACTGGCATGTCAGAGTCACCAGATCCACGTGAGGCCCTAGTGGGACCGGAGTCACCAGGTAAATATGAGTCTACAAGAACACCACAGCCACCAGGTCCAGGTGAGGTTCATGTGGGAACAAGAGTAACCAGGGCCAGGTGAGACCCAGGTGGGGACCACAGTCACCAGGTCCAGATTGAGGCCTAGGTGGGGGGACCAGAGTCATCAGGACCAGTTGAGGCCAAAGTGTGGAGCAAAGTTATCATGTCCAGGTGAGGCCCAGGTGGGGAACAGAGTAACCATGTCCCATTGATGCCAGGTGGGAAAAGAGTCACAGGTCCAGACGAGGCCTAAGTGAGGAGTAGATTCACCAGGTCCTGTTGAGGCCCAGTTGAGGACCAGTGTCCCCAGCTACGGGTGAGTCCCAGAGGGGACCAGAGTCACCCGGTTCTGGTGATATCCAGGTGGGGACCAGAGTCACCACGTCAGGGTGAGGCCCAGAGGGGGACGAGAATCACTAGGTCCAGGTGAGGCCCCGATGTGGAACTGAGAAACCAGGTCCCATGATGCCCATATGAGGACCTGAGTCACCAGGACCAGGTGAGGTCCCTGTGGGAACCAGTCACCTCATCCAGGTGAGGCCCAGGTGGGACCTACAGTCACCAGGTCAAGGTGAGGCCCAGGTATATAAGAGAGTATCCAGGTCCAATGATGTCCAGGTAAGGACCAGAGTCAACAGGTCCAGGAGAGGCACAAATATGGATCAGAGTCATTGTGTTCCAGGTGAGGCCAGATGGAGACAACAGGAACCAGGTCCAGGAGAGCCCCATATGGGAACCAGAGCCACCAGATCCAGGTGAGGTCCAGGTGGGACCACAGTCACAAGGTCCAAGTGAGGCGCAGGTGGCAACAGGATTCACCAAGTCCAGGAGAGGCCCAGGTTGCGACCAGTCACCAGATCCAGGTGCGGACCACCTAAGGACCAGATTCACCAGGCCCAAATGAAGCCCAAGGGGTGACCAGAGTCACCAGGTAAGGGTGAGGCCCAGAGGGGGAACCAGAGTAACCAGTTTAGTTTGAGGCCCAGAATGGGACCAGAGGTCCCTGGTCAAAGTGAGGCCAAGGTGTGGAATAGAGTATCCAGGTCCCAATGATGCCTGGGTGAGGACCAGAGTCACTAGGGCCATGCAGGCCCAGATGGGGAACAGAATCACTAGGTCCTGTTGAGGCATAGAATAAGACCACAGTCAGCAGTATCAGGTGAGCCCCTTGTGGGAACCAGAGCCACTCTATCCAGCTGAGTCCCAGGTCCATGTGAGGCCCACGTGAGGACCATATTCATCAGATCGAATTGAGGCAGAGCTGGGGACAAGAGTCACGAGGTCTGCGATGCGGCCTAGGTGGGGCAAGATTCAGCAGTTCTGAGTTAGGTCAAGTGGGGACGAGAGACACCAGGTCCAGGTGAGGCCAAACTGAGGACCAGAGTCACCAGATCCAGGTGAGGTCCATGTTGTAAAGAGAGTCACCAGG
The DNA here is from genome assembly GCF_003254725.2 of Canis lupus dingo. Taxonomy (NCBI): domain Eukaryota; kingdom Metazoa; phylum Chordata; class Mammalia; order Carnivora; family Canidae; genus Canis; species Canis lupus. The sequence goes on along the minus strand of NW_026019399.1, from coordinate 19,105 downwards.
TCCAGGAGAGGTCCAGGTGGGGACCAGAGTCCACGGATCCAGGTAAGTCCAGGTGGGGACCTGAGTCAGCAAATCCAGGTGAAGCCCAGGTGGAGACCAGAGTCTCTAGGACCAGATGAGGCCCAGGTGAGGATAGGAGTTACCAGGTACACGTGAGGCCCCGGTGGGAATCAGAGGCAACAGGTCCATGTGAGGCCGGCTTGGGGACCATGGTCAACAGGTCTACTTGAGGCCCAGGTGTGGAACACAGTAAGCAGGTCCAGGTGAGTCCCCGGTGGTGACAAGAGTCACCACGTCCAGGTGAGGCCCAGGTGGGGACCAGGATCACCAGGTACAGGGGAGGCCCTTGAAAGGACCAGAGTCAACAGTTCGAGGTTAGACGCAGGTGGCAACCAGGGTCAGCAGGTCCAAGTCAGGCCAAAGTGGGGTTCACAGTCACTAGGCACGGTGAGACCCAGAGGGGGACCAGAGTCACCTGGTCCAGGTGACGTCCAGTTTTGGAACACAGTCACCGGGTCCCAATTTTGCCCAGTTGAGGACCATGGTCAACAGGGCCAGGTGAGGCCCAGATGGGGACCGGAGTCCAAATATCCAGGTGAAGCCCAGGTGGGGACCACAGTCAGCAGATCTAGGGTAGTCTCAGGTGCAGACCATAATCACCAGGTCCAAGTGAGGTGCAGGTGGCAACCACATTCCCCAGGACCCAGTGAGGCCCTGGCGGGGACCAGAGTCACAAGGTACATGAGAAGCTAGAAACACTGCAGCCACCAGGTCCACATGATGTCCATGTGGGCCGGAGAATCAGCAGTTACACGTGAGGACCAGGTGGGGATCCGACTCACCATGTCAAGTTGAGACCCAGGTGGGATCCAGTGTCACCATGTCCAGGTGTGGCCCAGGTGAAGACCAGAGTTAATAGGTCCGGCTGGGTCACTGTTAGTGAACAGTGTAACCATATCCTGATGCTACCCAGGTGGGTACCGGAGACACCAGGTCCTGGTGAGGCCCAGGTGGGACCAGAGACATGAGGTCCAGGTAAGATCCCGATGGGAACCACAGTCACCAGGTCAGGTGAGGCCATGCTTAGGATCAGAGTTACCAGTTACAGGTGAGGCCCAGGTGGAGCCAGAGTGACCTGGTACAGAAGAGGCCAAAGACAGGACCAGAGTTACTAGGAACAGGTCAGTCCCATTGGGGAATAGAGTAACCATGCCCCGATGATGCCCAGGTAGAACCCGAGTCACCACGTCCAGATGAGGCGCAGGTGGGGAGCATTTTCACTAGGTCCAGGTGAGGCCCAGTTGAGGACCAGAGTCACCAGGTCTGGTTGAGGCCGACAGGGGTCCCAGATTCACCTGGTCTAGGTGACATCCAGATGGGGACCAGAGTCACCATGTCAGAGTGAGGCCCAGAGAGGATCCAGAGTCATCATGTCCAGGTGAGGCTCAGGTGTGGAACAGAGTATCCAGGTCATAGTGGTCCACAGGTGAGGACCAGAGTCACCAGATCTGGGTGAGGCCCAGTTAGGATCAGACTCACCAGTTCCAGGTGAGGCCCAAAAGGAGTCCACAGCAATCAGGTCCAGGTGGGGAGCAAAGTCACCAGGACTGTGTGAGGCCCAGATGGCGACCAGATTCTCCAGGTCCAGGGGATTCCCAGGTGGTGACCAGAATTACCAGATTCACCAGGTCCAAGAGGCCCAAGTGGGGACCTGAGTCACCAGGTATGGGTGAGGCCCAGGTGGCAACCCCACTCACCAGGTCCAGGTGAGGACAACCTACAGGCCAGAGTCACCAGATCCAGGTGAGGCCCTAGTGGGGACTGGAGTCACCAGGTAAATGTGAGTCTACAAGAACACCACAGTCACTAGGGCCAGGTGTGGTTCATGTGGGAACGAGAGTCACCAGGTCCAGGTGAGACCCAGGTGGGGACCACAGTCACCAGGTCCAGATTGAGGCCTAGGTGGGGGGACCAGAGTCATCAGGACCAGTTGAGGCCAAAGAGTGGAGCAAAGTTACCATGTCCAGGTGAGGCCCAGGTGGGGAACAGAGTAACAATGTCCCATTGATGCCAGGTGGGAAAAAGTCACAAGGTCCAGACGATGCCTAAGTGAGGAGTAGATTCACCAGGTCCTATTGAGGCCCAGTTGAGGACCAGTGTCCCCAGCTCCGGGTGAGTCCCAGAGGGGGACCAGAGTCACCGGTTCTGGTGATATCCAGGTGGGGACCAGAGTCACCACGTCAGGGTGAGGCCCAGAGGGGACGAGAATCACTAGGTCCAGGTGAGGCCCCGATGAGGAACTGAGAATCAGGTCCCATGATGCCCATATGAGGACCTGAGTCACCAGGTCCAGGTGAGGTCCCTGTGGGAACCACTCACCTCATCCAGGTGAGGCCCGGGTGGGACCAAAGTCACCAGGTCCAGGTGAGGCCGAGGTATATAAGAGAGTATCGAGGTCCCAATGATGCCCATGTAAGGACCAGAGTCAACAGGTCCAGGAGAGGACCAAATATGGATCAGAGTCATTGTGTTCCAGGTGAGGCCAGATGGAGACCACAGGAACCAGGTTCAGGAGAGCCCCATATGGGAACCAGAGCCACCAGATCCAGGTGAGTTCCAGGTGGGACCACAGTCACAAGGTCCAGGTGAGGCGCAGATGGCAACAGGATTCACCAAGTCCAGGTGAGGCCCAGGTGGAGACCAGTCACCAGATCCAGGTGAGAACCAGCTAAGGACCAGATTCACCAGGCCCAAGTGAAGCCAAAGGGGTGACCAGAGTCACCAGGTTAGTGTGAGGCCCAGAGGGGGTACCAGAGTAACCAGTTTAGTTTGAGGCCCAGAATGGGACCATAGGTCCCTGGTCAGAGTGAAGCCCAGGTGTGGAATAGAGTATCCCGGTCCCAATGATGCCTGGGTGAGGACCAGAGTCACTAGGGCCATGCAGGCCCAGATGGGGAACAGAATTACTAGGTCCTGGTGAGGCATAGAATAAAACCACAGTCACCAGAATCAGGTGAGCCCCATGTGGGAACAAGAGCCACTCTATCCAGCTGAGTAGCAGGTCCATGTGAGGCCCACGTGAGGACCAGATTCATCAGGTCGAATTGAGGCATAGCTGGGGACAAGAGGCACCAGGTCTGGGTGCGGCCTAGGTGGGGCAAGATTCAGCAGTGCTGAGGTAGGTCAGAGTGGGGACGAGAGACGCCAGGTCCAGGTGAGGCCAAACTGAGGACCAGAGTCACCAGATGCAGGTCAGGTCCAGGTGGGGACCAGAGTCACCAGATCCAGGTGAAGTCCAGGTGGGGACCAGAGTCATCAGATCCAGGTGAAGCCCAGGTGGGGACCAGAGTCACTAGGTCCAGATGAGGCGAAGGTGAGGACCAGAGTTGCCAGGTACACGTGAAGCCCCGGTGGGGATCAGAGGCAAAAGGTCCATGTGAGGCCGGCTTGGGGACCATGGTCAACAGGTCTACTTGAGGCCCAGGTGCGGAACACAGTAAGCAGATCCAGGTGAGTCCCGGTGGTGACAAGAGTCACCAGGTCCAGGTGAGGCCCATGTGGGCACCAGGATCACCATGTCCAGGGGACGCCCTTGAAAGAACCAGAGTCAACAGTTCGAAGTCAGGCGCAGGTGGCAACCAGGGTCAACAGGTCCAAGTCAGGCCAAAGTGGGGTTCACAGTCACTAGGGCACGGTGAGACCCAGAGGGGGACCAGAGTCACCTGGTCCAGGTGAGGTCCAGTTGTGGAACACAGTCACCGGGTCCCAATTTTGCCCAGTTGAGGACCATAGTCAACAGGGCCAGGTGAGGCCCAGATGGGGACCGGAGTCCCCAAATCCAGGTGAAGCCCAGGTGGGGACCACAGTCACCAGATCCAGGGTAGTCTCAGGTGCAGACCCGAATCACCAGGTCCAGGTGAGGTGCAGGTGGCAACCACACTCACCAGGTCCCGGTGAGGCCCTGGTGGGGACCAGAGTCACGAGGTACATGAGAAGCTAGAAACACTGCAGCCACCAGGTCCACATGATGTCCATGTGGGAACGAGAATCACCAGTTACAGGTGAGGACCAGGCGGGGATCCGACTCACCATGTTCAGGTCAGACCCAAGTGGGTACCAGTGTCACCATGTCCAGGTGTGCCCAGGTGAAGACCAGAGTTAATAGGTCCGGCTGGGTCACTGTTAGTGAACAGTGTAACCATATCCTGATGCTACCCAGGTGGGTACCAGAGACACCAGGTCCTGGTGAGGCCCAGGTGGGACCAGAGACATGAGGTCCAGGTGAGGTCCCGATGGGAACCACAGTCACCAGGTCAGGTGAGGCCATGCTTAGGATCAGAGTCACCAGTTACAGGTGAGGCCCAGGTGGAGCCAGAGTCACCCGGTAGAGAAGACGCCAAAGTCAGGACCAGAGTTACCAGGATCAGGTCAGTCCCAGTGGGGAATAGAGTAACCATGTCCCGATGATGCCCAGGTAGAACCCGAGTCACCACGTCCAGATGAGGCGCAGGTGGGGAGCATATTCACTAGGTCCCGGTGAGGCCCAGTTGAGGACCAGATCACCCGGTCTAGTTGAGGCCTAGAGGGGTACCAGATTCACCTGGTCTAGGTGACATCCAGATGGGGACCAGAGTCACCATGTTAGGGTGAGGCCCAGAGGGGATCCAGAGTCATCATGTCCAAGTGAGTCTCAGGTGTGGAAAAGAGTATCCAGGTCATAATGGTCCACAGGTGAGGACCAGAGTCACCAGATCTGTATGAGGCCCAGTTAGGATCAGAGTCACCAGTTCCAGGTGAGGCCAAGAAGGTGTCCACAGCAATCAGGTCCAGGTGGGGAACAAGTCCCAGGACTGGGTGAGGCCAAGACGGGGACCAGATTCACAAGGTCCAGATTATTCACAGGTGGGAACCAGAGTTACCAGTTCCGGGTGAGGACCAGTTAAGGACGAGATTCACCAGGTCCAAGTGAGACCCACGTGGGGACCTGTGTCACAATGTATGTGTGAGGCCCAGATTACCACCCCACTCACCAGGTCCAGGTGAGGCCAACCTGCAGGCCATGAAGAGGAACCATGTCCCGATGATGCCCTAGTAGGGAACAGAGTTACCAGGTCCAGGTGAGGACAACCTGCAGGCCATGCAGTGGAACCATGTCCCGATGATGCCCAGGTAGGGACCAGAGTTACCAGGTCAAGAAGAGGCCAACCTGCAGACCATTATGTGGAACCAGGTCGCGATGTTGCCCACGTAGGGACCAGAGTCACCAGGTCCAAATGAGGCCCAGATGGAGCATATTCACTAGGTACATGTGAGGCCCAGTTGAGGACCAGAGTCACCAGAACTGGTTGAGGCCTAGAGGGGTACCAGAATCACCTGGTCCAGGTGACATCCAGATGGGGACCAGAGTCCCTGATAGTGAACAGTGTAACCATAACCATGCTACATAGATGGTTACCAGAGTCACCAGGTCCTGGTGAGGCCCAAGAGGGACCCGAGACATGAGGTCCAGGTGATGTCCCCATGGGAACCGCAGTCAGCAGGTCAGGTGAGACCATGCTTAGGATCAGAGTCACCAGTTACAGGTGAGGCACAGGTTGAGCCAGAGTCACCTGGTACAGAAGAGGCCAAAGTCAGGACAAGAGTTACCAGGATCAGGTCAGTCCCAGTGCGGAATAGAGTAACCATGTCCCGATGATGCCCAGGAAGAACCAGAGTCACCAGGTCCAGATGAGTCGCAGGTGGGGAGCATATTCACTAGGTCCCGGTGATGCCAAGTTGAGGACAAGAGTCACCAGTTCTAGCTGAGGCGTAGAGGGGTCCAGATTCACCTGGTCTAGGTGAAATCCAGATGGGTCCAGAATCACCAAGTCAGGGTGAGGCCCAGATGGTGACCAGAGTTACCAGTTCTGGGTGAGTATAAGGTAAGGACCAGATTCACAAGGTCCAATCTAGGCCCACGTGGGGACCTTTGTCACCAGGTATGGGTGAGGCCCAGGTGGCAACCCTACTCACCAGGTCCAGGTGAGGCCAACCTGCAGGCCATGTAGAGGAACCATGTCCCGATGATGCCCATGTAGGGACCAGAGTTACCAGGTCCAGGTGAGGCCAACCTGCAGGCCATGCAGTGGATCCATGTCCCGATGATGCCCAGGTAGGGAACAGAGTCACCAGGCCCAAATGAGGCCCAGATGAAGCATATTCACTAGGTCCAGGTGAGGCCCAGTTGAGGACTAGAGTCACCAGATCTGGGTGACGTGCAGATAGGATCAGAGCCACCAGTTCCAGGTAAGGCCAAGAAAGAGTCCACAGCAATCAGGTCCAGGTGGGGAACTATGTCACCAGGACTGGGTGAGGCCCAAATGGAGACCAGATTCACTCACCAGGTCCAGGTGAGGCCCAGGTGGTGACCGGAGTCCCCGGGTCTAGTAGAGGACCAGGTAAGGACCAGATTCACCAGGTCAAAGAGGCACACGTGGGGACCGGAGTCACCAGGTATGGGTGTGTCCCAGGTGGCAACCCCACTCACCAGGTCCAGGTGAGGCCAACATGCAGACCAGAGTCACCAGATACACGTGAGGCCCTAGTGGGGACCAGAGTCACTAGATAAATGTGAGTCTACAAGAACACCACAGTCACCAGGTCCAGGTGTGGTTCATGTGGGAAAAAGAGTCACCAGGTCCAAGAGACCCAAGTGGGGACCACAGTTACCAGGTCAGCAGGTCCAGGAGAGGTCCAGGTGGGGACCAGAGTCCCCAGATCCAGGTGAAGTCCAGGTGGGGATCACAGTCACCAGATCCAGGTGAAGCCCAGGTGGGGACCAGAGTCAGTAGGTCCAGATGAGGCCCAGGTGAGGACCAGAGTTACCAGGTACACGTGAGGCCCCGGTAGGTATCAGAGGCAACAGGTCCATGTGAGGCCGGCTTGGGGACCATGGTCAAGAGTTCTACTTGAGGCCCAGTGTGGAACACTGTAACCAGGTCCAAGTGAGTCCCCGGTGGTGACAAGAGTCATCAGGTCCAGGTAAGGCCCAGGTGGGGACCAGGATCACCAGGTACAGGGGAGGCCCTTGAAAGAACCAGAGTCAACATTTCGAGGTCAGGCGCAGGTGACAACCAGGGTCAGCAGGTCCAAGTCAGGCCAAGGTGGGGTTCACAGTCACTAGAGCACGGTGAGACCCAGAGGGAGACCAGAGTCACCTGGTCCAGGTGAGGTCCAGGTGTGGAACACAGTCACTGGGTCCCAATTTTGCCCAGATGAGGACCATGGTCAACAGGGCCAGGTGAGGCCCAGATGGGAATCGGAGTGCCCAAATCCAGGTGAAGCCCAGATTGGGACCATAGTCACCAGATCCAGGGTAGTCTCAGATGCAGACCAGAATCACCAGTTCCAGGTGAGGTGCAGGTGGCAACCACACTCACCAGGTCCCGGTGATGCCCACGTGGGAACCAGAGTCACGAGGTACATGAGAATCTAGAAACACTGCAGCCACCGGGTCCACATGATGTCCATTTGGGAACGAGAATCACCAGTTAGAGGTGAGGACCCTGTGGGGATCCGACTCACCATGTCCAGGTGAGACCCAGGTGGGAACCAGTGTCACCATGTCCAGGTGTAGCCCAGGTGAAGACCAGAGTTAATAGGTCGGGCTGGGTCACTGTTAGTGAACAGTGTAACCATATCCTGATGCTACCCAGGTGGGTACGAGAGACACCAAGTCCTGGTGAGGCCCAGGTGAGACCAGAGACATGAGGACCAGTTGAGGTCCCATGGGCACCACAGACATCAGGTGAGGTGAGTCCATGCTTAGGATCAGATTCAACAGTTACAGGTGAAGCCCAGGTGGAGCCAGAGTCACCTGGTACAGAAGAGCCAAAAGTCAGGACCAGAGTTACCAGGATCAGGTCAGTCCCAGTGGGGAATAGAGTAACCATGACCCGATGATGCCCAGGTAGAACCAGAGTCACCAGGTCCAGATGAGGCGCAGGTGGGGAGCATATTCACTAGGTCCCGGTGAGGTCCAGTTGAGGACCAGTGTCACCAAGTCTAGTTGAGGCCCAGAGGGGTACCAGATTCACCTGGTCTTGGTGACATCCAGATGGGGACCAGAGTCTTCAGGTCAGGGTGAGGCCCAGAGTGGTTCCAGAGTCAACATGTGCAGGTGAGGCTCAGGTGTGGAACAGAGTCACCAGGTACCAATGATGCCTAGGTGAGGACCAGAGTCACCATGACTGGGTGACGCGCCGATATGATCTCAGTCACCAGTTCCAGGTGAGGCCAAGAAACAGTCCAAAGCAATCAGGTCCAGGTGGGGAACAAAGTCACCAGGACTGGGTGAGGCCCAGATGGGGACCAGATTCACCAGGTCCAGGTGAGCCCAGGTGGTGACCAGAGTCCCCGAATATGGGAGAGGAACAGGTAAGGACCAGATTCACCAGGTCCAAGAGTCTCACGTTGGGACCTGAGTCACCAGGTATGGGTGAGACCCAGGTGGCAACCCCACACACCAGGTACAGGTGAGGCCAACCTGCAGGCCATGCAAAGGAACCATGTCCCGATGATGCCCAGGTAGGGAACAGAGTCACCAGGTCCGGATGAGGCGCAGGTGGGGAGCAGGTTCACTAGGTCCCGGTGAGGCCCAGTTGAGGACCAGAGTCACCAGGTCAAGTTGAGGCCTAGAGGGGTACCAGTTTCACCTGGTCTAGGTGACATCCAGATGGGGACCAGTGTCACCATGTCAGGCTGAGGCCCAGAGGGGATCCAGAGTCATCATATCCAGGTGAGGCTCAGGTTGGAACAGAGTATCCATGTCATAATGGACCACAGGTGAGTACCAGAGTCACCAGTTCTGGGTGAGGCCCAGTTAGGATCAGAGTCACCAGTTCCAGGTGAGGCCAAGAAGGAGTCCACAGCAATCAGGCCCAGATGGGGAACAAAGTCACCAGGACTGGGTGAGGCCCAGATGGGGACCAGATTCACCAGGCCCAGGTGATTCCCAGGTGGTGACCAGACTTACCAGTTCCGGGTGAGGACCAGGTAAGGGTCAGATTCACCAGGTCCAAGTGATGAGCACGTGGGGACCTGTGTCACCAGGTATGGGTGAGGCACTGGTGAAAACCCCACTAACCAGGTCCAGGTGAAGCCAACATGCAGGTCATGCAGAGGAATCATGTCCCAATGATGCCCATGTAGGGAATAGACTTACCGGGTCCAGGTGAGGCCAACCTGCATGCCATGCAGAGAAACCATGTCCCGTTGATGCCCAGGTAGGGACCAGATTTACTAGGTCCAGGTGACGTCAACCTGCAGGCCATGCAGTGGAACCATGTCCCGATGATGCCCAGGTAGGGACCAGAGTCACCAGGTCCAAATGAGGCCCAGATGGAGCATATTCACTAGGTCCAGGTGAGGACCAGTTGAGGACCAGAGTCACCAGATCTGGTTGAGGCCTAGAGGGGTACCAGAATCACCTGGTCCAGGTGACATCCAGATGGGGACCAGAATCACCAGGTCAGGGTGAGGCCCAGAGAGGTTCCCGAGTCATCATGTCCAAGTGAGGCTCAGGTGTGGAACAGAGTCACCAGGTACCAATGATGCCCAGGTGAGGACCAGAGTCAACAGGTCTGGGTGACGCGCAGATATGATCAGAGTCACCAGTTCCCGGTGAGGCCAAGAAAGAGTCCACAGGAATCAGGTCCAGGTGGGGAACAAAGTCACCAGGACTGGGTATGGCCCAGATGGGGACCAGATTCACAGGTCCAGATGAGGCCCCGTTGGGGACCAGAGTCCCCGGGTCTGGTAGAGGACCAGGTAATGACCAGATTAACAGGTCCAAGAGGCCCACGTGGGGAACTGGGTCATCAGGTATGGGTTGGCAACCCCACTCACCAGGTCCAGGTGAGGACAACCTTCAGGCAAGAGTCACCCGATCCACGTGAGGCCCTAGTGGGGACCGGAGTCACCAGATAAATGTGCGGCTACAAAAATACCACAGTCACCAGATCCAGGTGTGGTTCATGTGGGAACGAGAGACACCAGGTCTAGGTGAGAACCAGGTGGGGACCACAGTCACCAGGTCCAGATTGAGTCCTAGGTGGGGGGACCAGAGTCATAAGGACCAGTTGAGGCCAAAGTATGGAGCAAAGTTATCATATCCAGGTGAGGCCCAGGTGGGGAACAGAGTCCCCGGGTCTGGGAGAGGAACATTTTAGGACAAGATTCACCTGGACAAAGAGGCCCACGTGGGGACCTGAGTCACCAGGTACGGGTGAGGCCCAGGTGGCAACCTCACTAACCAGGTCCAGGTGAGGCCAACCTGCAAGCCAGAGTCACCAGAACCAGGTGAGGCCCTAGTGGGACAGGAGTCACCAGGTAAATGTGAGTCTACAAGAACACCACAGTCACCGGGTCCAGGTGTGTTTCATGTGGGAACGAGTGTCACCAGGTACAGGTAAGACCCTGGTGGGGACCACAGTCACCAGTTACAGATTGAGGCCTAGGTGGGGGGACCAGAGTCATCAGGAAGAATTGAGGCCAAAGTGTGGAGCAAAGTTATCATGTCCAGGTGAGGCCCAGGTGGGGAACAGAGTAACCATGTCACATTGATGCCAGGTGGGAAAAGAGTCACAAGGTCCAGACGAGGCCTAAGTGAGGAGTAGATACACCAGGTCCTGTTGAGGCCCAGTTGAGGGCCAGTGTCTCCAGCTCCGGGTGAGTCCCAGAGGTGGACCAGAGTCACCCGGTTCTGGTGATATCCAGGTGGGGACCAGAGTCTCCACGTCAGGATGAGGCCCAGAGTGGGACGAGAATCACTAGGTCCAGGTGAGGCCCCGATGTGGAACTGAGAAACCAGGTCCCATGATGCCCATATGAGGACCTGAGTCACCAGGTCCAGGTGAGGTCCCTGTGGGAACCAGTCACCTCGTCCAGGTGAGGTCGAGGTGGGACCACAGTCACAAGGTTCAGGTGATGCACAGGTGGCAACAGGATTCATCAAATCCAGGTGAGTCCCAGGTGGCGATCAGTCACCAGATCAAGGTGCGGAACAGCTAAGGACCAGATTCTCCAAGCCCAAGTGAATTCCAACGAGTGACCAGGGTCTCCAGGTCCGGTTGAGGCCCAGTTGGGACCAGAGACATGAGGTCCAGGTGAGGCCCTGATGGGAAACACAGTCACCAGGTCCATGTGAGGCCAAACTGAGTACCAGAGTCACCAGATCCAGGTGAGGTCCATGTTGGAGAGAGAGTCACCAGGTCCAGGAGAGGTCCAGAAGGGGACCAGAGTCACCAGATGCAGGTGAAGTCCAGGTGGGGACCAGAGTCACCAGATGCAGGTGAAGCCCAGGTGGGCACAGAGTCACTAGGTCCAGATGAGGCCCAGGTGAGGACCAGAGTTACCAGGTACACGTGAGGCCCCGGTGGGGATCAGAGGCAACAGGTCCCTGTGAGGCCGGCTTGGGGACCATGGTCAACAAGTCTACTTGAGGCCCAGATGTGGAACACAGTAAGCAGGTCCAGGTGAGTACGCGGTTTTGACATGAGTTACCACGTCCAGGTGAGGCCCAGGTGGGGACCAGGATCACAAGATACAGGGTAGGCCCTTGAAAGTACCAGAGTCAACAGTTCGAGGTCAGCGCAGGTGGCAACCAGGGTCAGCAAGTCTAAGTCAGTCCAAAGTGGGGTTCACAGTCACTAGGGTACGGTGAGACCCAGAGGTAGATCAGAATCACCTGGTCCAGGTGACGTCCAGTTGTGGAACACAGTCACCGGGTCCCAATTTTGCGCAGTTGAGGACCATGGTCAACAGGGCCAGGTGAGGCCCAGATGGAGACCAGAGTCCCCAAAGCGGGTGAAGCCCAGGTGGGGACCACAGTCACCAGATCCAGGGTAGTCTCAGGTGCAGACCAGAATGACTAGGTCCACTTGAGGTGCAGGTAGCAACCACACTCACCAGGTCCCTGTGAGGCCCTGGTGGGGACCAGAGTCACGAGGTACATGAGAAGCTAGAAACACTGCAGCCACCAGGTCCACATGATGTCCATGTGGGAACGAGAATCACCAGTTACAGGGGAGGACCAGTTGTGGATCCGACTCAGCATGTCCAGGTGAGACCCAGGTGGGAACCAGTGTCACCATGTCCAGGTGTGGCCCAAGTGAAGACCAGAGTTAATAGGTCCGGCTGGGTCACTGTTAGTGAACAGTGTAACCGTATCCTGATGCTACCAAGGTGTGTACCAGAGACACCAGGTCCTGGTGAGGCCCAGTTGGGACCAGAGACATGAGGTCCAGGTGAGGTCCTGATGGGAACCACAGTCACCAGGTCAGGTGAGGCCATGCTTAGGATCAGAGTCACCAGTTACCCGTGAACCTAAGGTGGATCCAGAGTCACCTGGTAAAGAAGAGGCCAAATCAGGACTAGAGTTACCAGGATCAGGTCAGTCGCAGTGGGGAATACAGTAACCATGTCCCGATGATGCCCAGGTAGAACCAGAGTCACCAGGTCCAGATGAGGCACAGTTGGGGAGCATATTCACTAGGTCCCGGTGAGGCCCAGGTGAGGACCAGAGTCACCAGGTCTAGTTGAGGCCTAGTGGGGTACCAGATTCACCTGGTCTAGGTGACATCCACATGGGGACAAGAGTTGCCAAGTCAGGGTGAGGCCCAGAGTGGATCCAGAGTCATCATGTCCAGGAGAGGCTCAGATGTGGTACAGAGTATCCTGTTCATAGTGGTCCACAGGGGAGGACCAGAGTAAGGAGATTGAGCTAGGCCCAGTTAGGATGAGAGTCACCAGTTCCAGGTGAGGCCAAGAAGTAGTCCACAGCAATCATGTCCAGGTGGGGAGCAAAGTCACCAGGACTGGGGGAGGCCCAGATGGGGACCAGATTCACCCGGTCCAAGTGATTCCCAGGTGGTGACCAGAGTTACCAGTTCTGAGTGAGGACCAGGTAAGGACCAGATTCACCAGGTCCAAGTGAGGCCCACGTGGGACCTGTGTCACCAGGTATGGGTGAGGCCCAGGTGGCAAAACCACTCACCAGGTCCAGGTGAGACCAACCTGCAGGCCATGCAGAGGAACCATGTCCCGATGATGCCCAGGTATGGACCAGAGTCACCAGGTCCAAATGATGCCCAGATGTAGTATATTCACTAGGACCAGGTGAGGCCCATTTGAGGACCAGAGTCACCAGATCTGGTTGAGGCCTAGAGGGGTACCAGAATCACCTGGTCCAGATGACATCCAGATGGGGACCAGAGTCACCAGGTCAGGGTGAGGCCCAGAGAGGTTCCAGAGTCATCATGTCCAGGTGAGGCTCAGGTGTGGAACAGAGTAATCAGGTACCAGTGATGCCCAGGTGAGTTCCAGAGTCACCAAATCTGGGTGACGCGCAGATAGGATCAGAGTCACCAGTTCCAGGTGAGGCAAAAAGGTCCACAGCCATCAGGTCCAAGTGGGGAACAAAGTCACCAGGACTGTGTGAGGCCCAGATGGGGAACAGATTCACCAGGCCCAGGTGAGGCCAAGTTGGTGACCAGATTCCCCGGGTCTGGGAGAGGACCAGGTAAGGACCAGATTCACCAGGTCCAAGAGGCCCACGTGGGGACCTGAGTCACCAGGTATGGGTGAGGCCCTGGTGGCAAACCCTACTCACCAGGTCCAGGTGAGGTCAACATGCAGGCCAGAGTCACCAGATCCAGGTGAGGCCCTAGTGGGTACCGGAGTCACCAGGTAAATGTGAGTCTACAAGAACACCACAGTCACCAGGTCCAGGTGTGGTTCCTGTGGGAACGAGATTCACCTGGTCCAGTTGAGACACAGGTGGGGACCACAGTCACCAAGTCCAGATTGAGGTCTACGTGGGGGGACCAGATTCATCAGGACCAGTTGAGGCCAAAGTGTTGAGCAAAGTTATCATGTCTACTTGAGACCTAGGTGGAGAACAGAGTAACCATGTCCCAGTGATGACAGCTGGGAAAAAATCACAAGGTCCGGATGAGGCCTAAGTGAGGAGTAGATTCACCAGGTCCTGTTGAGGCCCATTTGAGGACCAGTGTCCCCAGCTCTGGGTGAGTCCCAGAGGGAGACCAGAGTCACGCGGTTTTGGAGATATCCAGGTGGGGACCAGAGTCACCAGGCGCAGATGAGCCTAGTGGGGGACGAGTAATCACAGGATCCAGTGGAGGCCCCAAAAGTAGGACGAAAGTCTCCATATGCCCAGCGATGAGGCACCAGGTGGGAAGTCCAACCGGTTCCATGGAGAGGAATCCCTTGTCGGAACAAGTTCACCTGCGCAAGTGAGGCCCAGGTGGGGACCAAGTCACAACAGGTCAGGTGAGGCCAGGGTGCACTCACTAAGGAGGCCAGGTCCAAGTGATGCCCGGTAGACCAGAGTCACACAGAAACCAGGAGAGGCCCTATGGGATCATGAGTCACAGGTGGCAAATGTGAGTCCACGAATGGAAGACCACAGCACCGTCACATAGTGTACCGTGAGGGAACGGTTCCGACAGTAGTACCGTGGGCCCAGAGCCCAGATTAAGATGAGGCCTAGTGGGGGACCCGAGTCAAGGATCCAGACGTGAGGCGAAAGCTGCAGCAGAAGTTATCATAGTCCAGGTGAGGCCCAGGTGGAACATGGCGAACACTGTCACCATGATGCCAGGTGGGACCAGCAGACCAGATCAGCCAGGCCCAAGTGGAAAGGGAGTAGACTATCACCAGGTTGAAGGCAGTGGGCAGGTCTCGCAGTGGGTGAGACCAGAGGTGACAGAGTCACACATTTCTGGCTATTCTGGGGGAAGGCTCACGCAGGATGCGGCAGATGGGACAGAATTCACCTAGGTCAGGTGAGGCCCGAGTGTGGAATGAGAGTACCAGTTCCCAATGATTCCTGGAGGACGCAAGTCACAGCGTCCAGTGCAGGTCCTAGTGGGGAACAGTACTCGGTCTAGGGAGTGTCGAGGCATGGAATGACAACACGGTCACCAGTTAGGTGTAGCCCTTGGTGGCAACAGCCACTCTACAACTATCCAGGTCAGTACGCCAGTGGCGATAGCACACAGATTCATTAGGTGGGCGAACGCTAGGCCATTGTACTCAGCCCAGGGATCAAGAGGTTCACCAGGGTCTCCAGGGTCCGGTGACCCTAGTTGGGACCAGCAAAGAGTTCATAGTAGGTCCTGAGTGGAAAAGACGAGAGACACCAGGTCCAGGTGAGGCCAAGGGAGGACCAGAGTCACCAGATAGCGGTGAGGTCCATGTTGGAAAGAGAGTCACCATGTCCAGGAGAGGTCCAGGTGGCGACTAGAGTCACCAGATCCAGGTGAAGTCCAGGTGGGGACCAGAGTCACCAGATCCAGGTGAAGTCAAGTTGGGGACCAGAGTCACTAGGTCCAGATGAGGCCCAGGAGAGGGCCAGAGTTACCAGGTACACGTGAGGCCCCGGTGGGGATCAGAGGCAACAGGTCATGTGAGGCCGGCTTGGGGACCATGGTCAACAAGTCTACTTGAGGCCCAGATGTGGAACACAGTAAGCAGGTCCAGGTAAGTACGCGATTGTGACACGAATCACCACGTCCAGGTGAGTCCCAGGTGGGGACCAGGATCACAAGGTACAGGGTAGGCCCTTGAAAGTACCAGAGTCAACAATTCGAGGTCAGGCGCAGGTGGCAACCAGGGTCAGCAGGTCCAAGTCAGGGCAAACTTGGGTTCACAGTCACTAGGGCGTGGTGAGACCCAGAGGGAGACCAGAATCACCTGGTCCAGGTGAGGTCCAGTTGTGGAATACAGTCACCGGGTCCCAATTTTGCCCAGTTGAGGACCATGGTCAACAGGGCCAGGTGAGGCCCAGATGGAGACCGGAGTCCCCAAAGCAGGTGAAGCCCAGGTGGGGACCACAGTCACCAGATCCAGGGTAGTCTCAGGTGCAGACCAGAATGACCAGGTCCACTTGAGGTGCAGGTGGCAACCACACTCACCAGGTCCCTGTGAGGCCCTGGTGGGGACCAGAGTCACGAGGTACATGAGAAGCTAGAAACACTGCAGCCACCAGGTCCACATGATGTCCATGTGGGAACGAGAATCACCAGTTACAGGGGAGGACCAGTTGTGGATCCGACTCAGCATGTCCAGGTGAGACCCAGGTGGGAACCAGTGTCACCATGTCCAGGTGTGGCCCAAGTGAAGACCAGAGTTAATAGGTCCGGCTGGGTCACTGTTAGTGAACAGTGTAACCGTATCCTGATGCTACCAAGGTGTGTACCAGAGACACCAGGTCCTGGTGAGGCCCAGTTGGGACCAGAGACATGAGGTCCAGGTGAGGTCCTGATGGGAACCACAGTCACCAGGTCAGGTGAGGCCATGCTTAGGATCAGAGTCACCAGTTACCCGTGAACCTAAGGTGGATCCAGAGTCACCTGGTAAAGAAGAGGCCAAATCAGGACTAGAGTTACCAGGATCAGGTCAGTCGCAGTGGGGAATACAGTAACCATGTCCCGATGATGCCCAGGTAGAACCAGAGTCACCAGGTCCAGATGAGGCACAGTTGGGGAGCATATTCACTAGGTCCCGGTGAGGCCCAGGTGAGGACCAGAGTCACCAGGTCTAGTTGAGGCCTAGTGGGGTACCAGATTCACCTGGTCTAGGTGACATCCACATGGGGACAAGAGTTGCCAAGTCAGGGTGAGGCCCAGAGTGGATCCAGAGTCATCATGTCCAGGAGAGGCTCAGATGTGGTACAGAGTATCCTGTTCATAGTGGTCCACAGGGGAGGACCAGAGTAAGGAGATTGAGCTAGGCCCAGTTAGGATGAGAGTCACCAGTTCCAGGTGAGGCCAAGAAGTAGTCCACAGCAATCATGTCCAGGTGGGGAGCAAAGTCACCAGGACTGGGGGAGGCCCAGATGGGGACCAGATTCACCCGGTCCAAGTGATTCCCAGGTGGTGACCAGAGTTACCAGTTCTGAGTGAGGACCAGGTAAGGACCAGATTCACCAGGTCCAAGTGAGGCCCACGTGGACCTGTGTCACCAGGTATGGGTGAGGCCCAGGTGGCAAAACCACTCACCAGGTCCAGGTGAGACCAACCTGCAGGCCATGCAGAGGAACCATGTCCCGATGATGCCCAGGTATGGACCAGAGTCACCAGGTCCAAATGATGCCCAGATGTAGTATATTCACTAGGACCAGGTGAGGCCCATTTGAGGACCAGAGTCACCAGATCTGGTTGAGGCCTAGAGGGGTACCAGAATCACCTGGTCCAGATGACATCCAGATGGGGACCAGAGTCACCAGGTCAGGGTGAGGCCCAGAGAGGTTCCAGAGTCATCATGTCCAGGTGAGGCTCAGGTGTGGAACAGAGTAATCAGGTACCAGTGATGCCCAGGTGAGTTCCAGAGTCACCAAATCTGGGTGACGCGCAGATAGGATCAGAGTCACCAGTTCCAGGTGAGGCAAAAAAGGTCCACAGCCATCAGGTCCAAGTGGGGAACAAAGTCACCAGGACTGTGTGAGGCCCAGATGGGGAACAGATTCACCAGGCCCAGGTGAGGCCAAGTTGGTGACCAGATTCCCCGGGTCTGGGAGAGGACCAGGTAAGGACCAGATTCACCAGGTCCAAGAGGCCCACGTGGGGACCTGAGTCACCAGGTATGGGTTGAGGCCCTGGTGGCAAACCCTACTCACCAGGTCCAGGTGAGGTCAACATGCAGGCAGGAGTCCACCAGATGCCAGGGTTGAGGCCCCCCTAGTGGGTACCGAGTTCACCAGGTAAATGTGAGTCTACAAGACACCACAGTCCAACAGGTCCAGGTTTGGTTCTGTGGAACGAGATCCACCTGGTCCAGGTTGAGACACATTTGGGGACCCACAGTCACCAGTCCAGATTGAGTGTCTACGTGGGGGGACGCAGATTCATCCAGACCAGTTGAGGCCAAGTGTTGGCAAAGTTTATCATGTCTACTTGAACGCTAGTGAGAACAGAGTAAACCATGTCCAGTGATGACCGCTGGGAAAAAACATACACAGCGTCCGATGAAGGCCTAGTGAGGCGTGATTCACCGCAGGTCCCTGTTGGAGGCCCATTTGAGGACAGTGTCCCCAGCTCTGGTGAGTCCCAGAGGAGACCAGAGTCACGCGGTTTTGGAGATATCCAGGTGGGGACCAGAGTCACCACGTCAGGGTGAGTCCCAGAGGGGGACGAGAATCACTAGGTCCAGGTGAGACCCAAATGTGGACCTGAGAAACCTGGCCCCATGATGCCCATATGAGGACCTGAGTCACCAGGTCCAGGTGAGGTCCCTGTGGGAACCAGTCACCTCGTCCAGGTGAGGCCCAGGTGGGACCACAGTCACAAGGTCTAGGTGAGGCCAAGGTATATAAGAGAGGATCCAGGTCCCAATGATGCCCAGGTAAGGACCAGAGTCAACAGGTCCAGGAGAGGCCCAAATATGGAT
Source organism: Canis lupus dingo (assembly GCF_003254725.2). Classification (NCBI taxonomy): domain Eukaryota; kingdom Metazoa; phylum Chordata; class Mammalia; order Carnivora; family Canidae; genus Canis; species Canis lupus. The sequence goes on along the minus strand of NW_026019399.1, from coordinate 658 downwards.
CAGAGTCATTGTGTTCTAAGTGAGGCCAGAAGGAGACCACAGGAACCAGGACCAGGAGAGCGCCATATGGGAACCAGAGCCACCAGATCTAGGTGAGGTCCAGGTGGGACCACAGTCACAAGGTCCAGGTGAGGCGAAACTGGCAACAAGGATTCATCAAGTCCAGGTGAGGCCCAGGTGGCGACCTGTCACCAGATCCAGGTGTGGACCAGCTAAGGACCAGATTCACGGCCCAAGGTTTTGAAAACAAGGGGTGAACCAGTCACCGAGGTAAGATGAGGCCCAGAGTGGGAACCAGTACAAACGTTAGTTTTGAGGCCAGAATGGCCCAAGGTTTGAGGTGAGGCGCGGTGTGATAGAGTTCCGTTCCCAATGATGTCCTGGGTGAGGGACCAGGAGCACTAGGGCATGCAGGGCCAGATGGGGAACGAATGTCTAGGTATTTGTGAGCAATAGAATAGAACACAGTCACCCGTATAAGGTGAGCCCCTTGTGGGAAACCAGAGCCACTCCTATCCAGCTGAGTCCCCTAGGCTCAATGTGAGGCCACGTGAAGAAACAGATTCGATCAGGTCGTAATTGAGGCTTAGCTGGGGACAAAGTCACCAGGTCTGGGTCGGCCTAGTTGGGGCAAAATGCAGTAGTTCTAGTGTTAGGT